>NW_027520760.1:0-52500 GCF_051991255.1 Vanacampus margaritifer | reverse complement strand
TCTTTCCTTCCAATGTTCATTGGGGGACTTTGACACCTGGTAGCCCGCCATTCATTTCAATTGGGCATTTCGACCATTCATTCCTATGGGGGAATCTCTGGGATTCGAACCCGCGCCTCCAGTGGGGACTGCGACCCGAGCGCAGCGACTTAGACCGCTCGGCCATCCTGACAGCTCTTTCCTTCCCAGGTTCATTGGGGGACTTTGACACCTGGTAGCCCGCCATTTATTTCAATTGGGCATTTCGACCTTTCATTCCTATGGGGGAATCTCTGGGATTCGAACCCGCGCCTCCAGTGGGGACTGGGACCCGAGCGCAGCGACTTAGACCGCTCGGCCATCCTGACAGCTCTTTCCTTCCCAGGTTCATTGGGGGACTTTGACACCTGGTAGCCCGCCATTCATTTCAATGGGGCATTTCGACCATTCATTCCTATGGGGGAATCTCTGGGATTCGAACCCACGCCTCCAGTGGGGACTGCGACCCGAGCGCAGCGACTTAGACCGCTCGGCCATCCTGACAGCTCTTTCCTTCCCAGGTTCATTGGGGGACTTTGACACCTGGTAGCCCGCCATTCATTTCAATGGGGCATTTCGACCATTCATTCCTATGGGGGAATCTCTGGGATTCGAACCCTCGCCTCCAGTGGGGACTGCGACCCGAACGCAGCGACTTAGACCGCTCAGCCATCCTGACAGCTCTTTCCTTCCCAGGTTCATTGGGGGACTTTGACACCTGGTAGCCCGCCATTCATTTCAATGGGGCATTTCGACCATTCATTCCTATGGGGGAATCTCTGGGATTCGAACCCACGCCTCCAGTGGGGACTGCGACCCGAGCGCAGCGACTTAGACCGCTCGGCCATCCTGACAGCTCTTTCCTTCCAAGGTTCAATGGGGGACTTTGACACCTGGTAGCCCGCCATTCATTTCAATTGGGCATTTCGACCATTCATTCCTATGGGGGAATCTCTGGGATTCGAACCCGCGCCTCCAGTGGGGACTGCGACCCGAGCGCAGCGACTTAGACCGCTCGGCCATCCTGACAGCTCTTTCCTTCCCAGGTTCATTGGGGGACTTTGACACCTGGTAGCCCGCCATTCAATTCAATTGGGCATTTCGACCATTCATTCCTATGGGGGAATCTCTGGGATTCGAACCCGCGCCTCCAGTGGGGACTGCGACCAGAGCGCAGCGACTTAGACCGCTCGGCCATCCTGACAGCTCTTTCCTTCCCAGGTTCATTGGGGGACTTTGACACCTGGTAGCCCGCCATTCATTTCAATGGGGCATTTCGACCATTCATTCCTATGGGGGAATCTCTGGGATTCGAACCCTTGCCTCCAGTGGGGACTGCGACCCGAACGCAGCGACTTAGACCGCTCGGCCATCCTGACAGCTCTTTCCTTCCAAGGTTCATTGGGGGACTTTGACACCTGGTAGCCCGCCATTCATTTCAATGGGGCATTTCGACCATTCATTCCTATGGGGGAATCTCTGGGATTCGAACCCTTGCCTCCAGTGGGGACTGCGACCCGAACGCAGCGACTTAGACCGCTCGACCATCCTGACAGCTCTTTCCTTCCAAGGTTCAATGGGGGACTTTGACACCTGGTAGCCCGCCATTCATTTCAATTGGGCATTTCGACCATTCATTCCTATGGGGGAATCTCTGGGATTCGAACCCGCGCCTCCAGTGGGGACTGCGACCCTAGCGCAGCGACTTAGACCGCTCGGCCATCCTGACAGCTCTTTCCTTCCCAGGTTCATTGGGGGACTTTGACACCTGGTAGCCCGCCATTCATTTCAATTGGGCATTTCGACCATTCATTCCTATGGGGGAATCTCTGGGATTCGAACCCGCGCCTCCAGTGGGGACTGCGACCCGAGCGCAGCGACTTAGACCGCTCGGCTATCCTGACAGCTCTTTCCTTCCCAGGTTCATTGGGGGACTTTGACACCTGGTAGCCCGCCATTCATTTCAATGGGGCATTTCGACCATTCATTCCTATGGGGGAATCTCTGGGATTCGAACCCTCGCCTCCAGTGGGGACTGCGACCCGAACGCAGCGACTTAGACCGCTCAGCCATCCTGACAGCTCTTTCCTTCCCAGGTTCATTGGGGGACTTTGACACCTGGTAGCCCGCCATTCATTTCAATGGGGCATTTCGACCATTCATTCCTATGGGGGAATCTCTGGGATTCGAACCCACGCCTCCAGTGGGGACTGCGACCCGAGCGCAGCGACTTAGACCGCTCGGCCATCCTGACAGCTCTTTCCTTCCAAGGTTCAATGGGGGACTTTGACACCTGGTAGCCCGCCATTCATTTCAATTGGGCATTTCGACCATTCATTCCTATGGGGGAATCTCTGGGATTCGAACCCGCGCCTCCAGTGGGGACTGCGACCCGAGCGCAGCGACTTAGACCGCTCGGCCATCCTGACAGCTCTTTCCTTCCAAGGTTCAATGGGGGACTTTGACACCTGGTAGCCCGCCATTCATTTCAATTGGGCATTTCGACCATTCATTCCTATGGGGGAATCTCTGGGATTTGAACCCGCGCCTCCAGTGGGGACTGCGACCCTAGCGCAGCGACTTAGACCGCTCGGCCATCCTGACAGCTCTTTCCTTCCCAGGTTCATTGGGGGACTTTGACACCTGGTAGCCCGCCATTCATTTCAATTGGGCATTTCGACCATTCATTCCTATGGGGGAATCTCTGGGATTCGAACCCGCGCCTCCAGTGGGGACTGCGACCCGAGCGCAGCGACTTAGACCGCTCGGCCATCCTGACAGCTCTTTCCTTCCCAGGTTCATTGGGGGACTTTGACACCTGGTAGCCCGCCATTCATTTCAATGGGGCATTTCGACCATTCATTCCTATGGGGGAATCTCTGGGATTCGAACCCTCGCCTCCAGTGGGGACTGCGACCCGAACGCAGCGACTTAGACCGCTCAGCCATCCTGACAGCTCTTTCCTTCCCAGGTTCATTGGGGGACTTTGACACCTGGTAGCCCGCCATTCATTTCAATGGGGCATTTCGACCATTCATTCCTATGGGGGAATCTCTGGGATTCGAACCCACGCCTCCAGTGGGGACTGCGACCCGAGCGCAGCGACTTAGACCGCTCGGCCATCCTGACAGCTCTTTCCTTCCAAGGTTCAATGGGGGACTTTGACACCTGGTAGCCCGCCATTCATTTCAATTGGGCATTTCGACCATTCATTCCTATGGGGGAATCTCTGGGATTCGAACCCGCGCCTCCAGTGGGGACTGCGACCCGAGCGCAGCGACTTAGACCGCTCGGCCATCCTGACAGCTCTTTCCTTCCAAGGTTCAATGGGGGACTTTGACACCTGGTAGCCCGCCATTCATTTCAATTGGGCATTTCGACCATTCATTCCTATGGGGGAATCTCTGGGATTCGAACCCGCGCCTCCAGTGGGGACTGCGACCCTAGCGCAGCGACTTAGACCGCTCGGCCATCCTGACAGCTCTTTCCTTCCCAGGTTCATTGGGGGACTTTGACACCTGGTAGCCCGCCATTCATTTCAATTGGGCATTTCGACCATTCATTCCTATGGGGGAATCTCTGGGATTCGAACCCGCGCCTCCAGTGGGGACTGCGACCCGAGCGCAGCGACTTAGACCGCTCGGCCATCCTGACAGCTCTTTCCTTCCCAGGTTCATTGGGGGACTTTGACACCTGGTAGCCCGCCATTCATTTCAATGGGGCATTTCGACCATTCATTCCTATGGGGGAATCTCTGGGATTCGAACCCACGCCTCCAGTGTGGACTGCGACCCGAATGCAGCGACTTAGACCACTCGGCCATCCTGACAGCTCTTTCCTTCCCAGGTTCAATGGGGGACTTTGACACCTGGTAGCCCGCCATTCATTTCAATGGGGCATTTCGACCATTCATTCCTATGGGGGAATCTCTGGGATTCGAACCCACGCCTCCAGTGGGGACTGCGACCCGAACGCAGCGACTTAGACCGCTCAGCCATCCTGACAGCTCTTTCCTTCCCAGGTTCATTGGGGGACTTTGACACCTGGTAGCCCGCCATTCATTTCAATTGGGCATTTCGACCATTCATTCCTATGGGGGAATCTCTGGGATTCGAACCCGCGCCTCCAGTGGGGACTGCGACCCGAGCGCAGCGACTTAGACCGCTCAGCCATCCTGACAGCTCTTTCCTTCCAAGGTTCAATGGGGGACTTTGACACCTGGTAGCCCGCCATTCATTTCAATTGGGCATTTCGACCATTCATTCCTATGGGGGAATCTCTGGGATTCGAACCCGCGCCTCCAGTGGGGACTGCGACCCGAGCGCAGCGACTTAGACCGCTCGGCCATCCTGACAGCTCTTTCCTTCCCAGGTTCATTGGGGGACTTTGACACCTGGTAGCCCGCCATTCATTTCAATGGGGCATTTCGACCATTCATTCCTATGGGGGAATCTCTGGGATTCGAACCCTCGCCTCCAGTGGGGACTGCGACCCGAACGCAGCGACTTAGACCGCTCAGCCATCCTGACAGCTCTTTCCTTCCCAGGTTCATTGGGGGACTTTGACACCTGGTAGCCCGCCATTCATTTCAATGGGGCATTTCGACCATTCATTCCTATGGGGGAATCTCTGGGATTCGAACCCACGCCTCCAGTGGGGACTGCGACCCGAGCGCAGCGACTTAGACCGCTCGGCCATCCTGACAGCTCTTTCCTTCCCAGGTTCATTGGGGGACTTTGACACCTGGTAGCCCGCCATTCATTTCAATGGGGCATTTCGACCATTCATTCCTATGGGGGAATCTCTGGGATTCGAACCCGCGCCTCCAGTGGGGACTGCGACCCGAGCGCAGCGACTTAGACCGCTCGGCCATCCTGACAGCTCTTTCCTTCCCAGGTTCATTGGGGGACTTTGACACCTGGTAGCCCGCCATTCATTTCAATTGGGCATTTCGACCATTCATTCCTATGGGGGAATCTCTGGGATTCGAACCCTCGCCTCCAGTGGGGACTGCGACCCGAACGCAGCGACTTAGACCACTCGTCCATCCTGACAGCTCTTTCCTTCCCAGGTTCAATGGGGGACTTTGACACCTGGTAGCCTGCCATTCATTTCAATGGGGCATTTCGACCATTCATTCCTATGGGGGAATCTCTGGGATTCGAACCCACGCCTCCAGTGGGGACTGCGACCCGAGCGCAGCGACTTAGACCGCTCGGCCATCCTGACAGCTCTTTCCTTCCCAGGTTCATTGGGGGACTTTGACACCTGGTAGCCCGCCATTCATTTCAATGGGGCATTTCGACCATTCATTCCTATGGGGGAATCTCTGGGATTCGAACCCTCGCCTCCAGTGGGGACTGCGACCCGAACGCAGCGACTTAGACCGCTCAGCCATCCTGACAGCTCTTTCCTTCCCAGGTTCATTGGGGGACTTTGACACCTGGTAGCCCGCCATTCATTTCAATGGGGCATTTCGACCATTCATTCCTATGGGGGAATCTCTGGGATTCGAACCCACGCCTCCAGTGGGGACTGCGACCCGAGCGCAGCGACTTAGACCGCTCGGCCATCCTGACAGCTCTTTCCTTCCAAGGTTCAATGGGGGACTTTGACACCTGGTAGCCCGCCATTCATTTCAATTGGGCATTTCGACCATTCATTCCTATGGGGGAATCTCTGGGATTCGAACCCGCGCCTCCAGTGGGGACTGCGACCCGAGCGCAGCGACTTAGACCGCTCGGCCATCCTGACAGCTCTTTCCTTCCCAGGTTCATTGGGGGACTTTGACACCTGGTAGCCCGCCATTCAATTCAATTGGGCATTTCGACCATTCATTCCTATGGGGGAATCTCTGGGATTCGAACCCGCGCCTCCAGTGGGGACTGCGACCAGAGCGCAGCGACTTAGACCGCTCGGCCATCCTGACAGCTCTTTCCTTCCCAGGTTCATTGGGGGACTTTGACACCTGGTAGCCCGCCATTCATTTCAATGGGGCATTTCGACCATTCATTCCTATGGGGGAATCTCTGGGATTCGAACCCTTGCCTCCAGTGGGGACTGCGACCCGATCGCAGCGACTTAGACCGCTCGGCCATCCTGACAGCTCTTTCCTTCCAAGGTTCATTGGGGGACTTTGACACCTGGTAGCCCGCCATTCATTTCAATGGGGCATTTCGACCATTCATTCCTATGGGGGAATCTCTGGGATTCGAACCCTTGCCTCCAGTGGGGACTGCGACCCGAACGCAGCGACTTAGACCGCTCGACCATCCTGACAGCTCTTTCCTTCCAAGGTTCAATGGGGGACTTTGACACCTGGTAGCCCGCCATTCATTTCAATTAAGCATTTCGCCCATTCATTCCTATGGGGGAATCTCTGGGATTCGAACCCGCGCCTCCAGTGGGGACTGCGACCCTAGCGCAGCGACTTAGACCGCTCGGCCATCCTGACAGCTCTTTCCTTCCCAGGTTCATTGGGGGACTTTGACACCTGGTAGCCCGCCATTCATTTCAATTGGGCATTTCGACCATTCATTCCTATGGGGGAATCTCTGGGATTCGAACCCGCGCCTCCAGTGGGGACTGCGACCCGAGCGCAGCGACTTAGACCGCTCGGCTATCCTGACAGCTCTTTCCTTCCCAGGTTCATTGGGGGACTTTGACACCTGGTAGCCCGCCATTCATTTCAATGGGGCATTTCGACCATTCATTCCTATGGGGGAATCTCTGGGATTCGAACCCTCGCCTCCAGTGGGGACTGCGACCCGAACGCAGCGACTTAGACCGCTCAGCCATCCTGACAGCTCTTTCCTTCCCAGGTTCATTGGGGGACTTTGACACCTGGTAGCCCGCCATTCATTTCAATGGGGCATTTCGACCATTCATTCCTATGGGGGAATCTCTGGGATTCGAACCCACGCCTCCAGTGGGGACTGCGACCCGAGCGCAGCGACTTAGACCGCTCGGCCATCCTGACAGCTCTTTCCTTCCAAGGTTCAATGGGGGACTTTGACACCTGGTAGCCCGCCATTCATTTCAATTGGGCATTTCGACCATTCATTCCTATGGGGGAATCTCTGGGATTCGAACCCGCGCCTCCAGTGGGGACTGCGACCCGAGCGCAGCGACTTAGACCGCTCGGCCATCCTGACAGCTCTTTCCTTCCAAGGTTCAATGGGGGACTTTGACACCTGGTAGCCCGCCATTCATTTCAATTGGGCATTTCGACCATTCATTCCTATGGGGGAATCTCTGGGATTCGAACCCGCGCCTCCAGTGGGGACTGCGACCCTAGCGCAGCGACTTAGACCGCTCGGCCATCCTGACAGCTCTTTCCTTCCCAGGTTCATTGGGGGACTTTGACACCTGGTAGCCCGCCATTCATTTCAATTGGGCATTTCGACCATTCATTCCTATGGGGGAATCTCTGGGATTCGAACCCGCGCCTCCAGTGGGGACTGCGACCCGAGCGCAGCGACTTAGACCGCTCGGCCATCCTGACAGCTCTTTCCTTCCCAGGTTCATTGGGGGACTTTGACACCTGGTAGCCCGCCATTCATTTCAATGGGGCATTTCGACCATTCATTCCTATGGGGGAATCTCTGGGATTCGAACCCTCGCCTCCAGTGGGGACTGCGACCCGAACGCAGCGACTTAGACCGCTCAGCCATCCTGACAGCTCTTTCCTTCCCAGGTTCATTGGGGGACTTTGACACCTGGTAGCCCGCCATTCATTTCAATGGGGCATTTCGACCATTCATTCCTATGGGGGAATCTCTGGGATTCGAACCCACGCCTCCAGTGGGGACTGCGACCAGAGCGCAGCGACTTAGACCGCTCGGCCATCCTGACAGCTCTTTCCTTCCCAGGTTCATTGCGGAACTTTGACACCTGGTAGCCCGCCATTCATTTCAATTGGGCATTTCGACCATTCATTCCTATGGGGGAATCTCTGGGATTCGAACCCGCGCCTCCAGTGGGGACTGCGACCCGAGCGCAGCGACTTAGACCGCTCAGCCATCCTGACAGCTCTTTCCTTCCCAGGTTCATTGGGGGACTTTGACACCTGGTAGCCCGCCATTCATTTCAATTGGGCATTTCGACCATTCATTCCTATGGGGGAATCTCTGGGATTCGAACCCGCGCCTCCAGTGGGGACTGCGACCCGAGCGCAGCGACTTAGACCACTCGGCCATCCTGACAGCTCTTTCCTTCCCAGGTTCAATGGGGGACTTTGACACCTGGTAGCCCGCCATTCATTTCAATGGGGCATTTCGACCATTCATTCCTATGGGGGAATCTCTGGGATTCCAACCCACGCCTCCAGTGGGGACTGCGACCCGAGCGCAGCGACTTAGACCGCTCGGCCATCCTGACAGCTCTTTCCTTCCAAGGTTCAATGGGGGACTTTGACACCTGGTAGCCCGCCATTCATTTCAATTGGGCATTTCGACCATTCATTCCTATGGGGGAATCTCTGGGATTCGAACCCGCGCCTCCAGTGGGGACTGCGACCCGAGCGCAGCGACTTAGACCGCTCGGCCATCCTGACAGCTCTTTCCTTCCCAGGTTCATTGGGGGACTTTGACATCTGGTAGCCCGCCATTCAATTCAATTGGGCATTTCGACCATTCATTCCTATGGGGGAATCTCTGGGATTCGAACCCGCGCCTCCAGTGGGGACTGCGACCAGAGCGCAGCGACTTAGACCGCTCGGCCATCCTGACAGCTCTTTCCTTCCCAGGTTCATTGGGGGACTTTGACACCTGGTAGCCCGCCATTCATTTCAATGGGGCATTTCGACCATTCATTCCTATGGGGGAATCTCTGGGATTCGAACCCTTGCCTCCAGTGGGGACTGCGACCCGATCGCAGCGACTTAGACCGCTCGGCCATCCTGACAGCTCTTTCCTTCCAAGGTTCATTGGGGGACTTTGACACCTGGTAGCCCGCCATTCATTTCAATGGGGCATTTCGACCATTCATTCCTATGGGGGAATCTCTGGGATTCGAACCCTTGCCTCCAGTGGGGACTGCGACCCGAACGCAGCGACTTAGACCGCTCGACCATCCTGACAGCTCTTTCCTTCCAAGGTTCAATGGGGGACTTTGACACCTGGTAGCCCGCCATTCATTTCAATTAAGCATTTCGACCATTCATTCCTATGGGGGAATCTCTGGGATTCGAACCCGCGCCTCCAGTGGGGACTGCGACCCTAGCGCAGCGACTTAGACCGCTCGGCCATCCTGACAGCTCTTTCCTTCCCAGGTTCATTGGGGGACTTTGACACCTGGTAGCCCGCCATTCATTTCAATTGGGCATTTCGACCATTCATTCCTATGGGGGAATCTCTGGGATTCGAACCCGCGCCTCCAGTGGGGACTGCGACCCGAGCGCAGCGACTTAGACCGCTCGGCTATCCTGACAGCTCTTTCCTTCCCAGGTTCATTGGGGGACTTTGACACCTGGTAGCCCGCCATTCATTTCAATGGGGCATTTCGACCATTCATTCCTATGGGGGAATCTCTGGGATTCGAACCCTCGCCTCCAGTGGGGACTGCGACCCGAACGCAGCGACTTAGACCGCTCAGCCATCCTGACAGCTCTTTCCTTCCCAGGTTCATTGGGGGACTTTGACACCTGGTAGCCCGCCATTCATTTCAATGGGGCATTTCGACCATTCATTCCTATGGGGGAATCTCTGGGATTCGAACCCACGCCTCCAGTGGGGACTGCGACCCGAGCGCAGCGACTTAGACCGCTCGGCCATCCTGACAGCTCTTTCCTTCCAAGGTTCAATGGGGGACTTTGACACCTGGTAGCCCGCCATTCATTTCAATTGGGCATTTCGACCATTCATTCCTATGGGGGAATCTCTGGGATTCGAACCCGCGCCTCCAGTGGGGACTGCGACCCGAGCGCAGCGACTTAGACCGCTCGGCCATCCTGACAGCTCTTTCCTTCCAAGGTTCAATGGGGGACTTTGACACCTGGTAGCCCGCCATTCATTTCAATTGGGCATTTCGACCATTCATTCCTATGGGGGAATCTCTGGGATTCGAACCCGCGCCTCCAGTGGGGACTGCGACCCTAGCGCAGCGACTTAGACCGCTCGGCCATCCTGACAGCTCTTTCCTTCCCAGGTTCATTGGGGGACTTTGACACCTGGTAGCCCGCCATTCATTTCAATTGGGCATTTCGACCATTCATTCCTATGGGGGAATCTCTGGGATTCGAACCCGCGCCTCCAGTGGGGACTGCGACCCGAGCGCAGCGACTTAGACCGCTCGGCCATCCTGACAGCTCTTTCCTTCCCAGGTTCATTGGGGGACTTTGACACCTGGTAGCCCGCCATTCATTTCAATGGGGCATTTCGACCATTCATTCCTATGGGGGAATCTCTGGGATTCGAACCCTCGCCTCCAGTGGGGACTGCGACCCGAACGCAGCGACTTAGACCGCTCAGCCATCCTGACAGCTCTTTCCTTCCCAGGTTCATTGGGGGACTTTGACACCTGGTAGCCCGCCATTCATTTCAATGGGGCATTTCGACCATTCATTCCTATGGGGGAATCTCTGGGATTCGAACCCACGCCTCCAGTGGGGACTGCGACCAGAGCGCAGCGACTTAGACCGCTCGGCCATCCTGACAGCTCTTTCCTTCCCAGGTTCATTGCGGAACTTTGACACCTGGTAGCCCGCCATTCATTTCAATTGGGCATTTCGACCATTCATTCCTATGGGGGAATCTCTGGGATTCGAACCCGCGCCTCCAGTGGGGACTGCGACCCGAGCGCAGCGACTTAGACCGCTCAGCCATCCTGACAGCTCTTTCCTTCCCAGGTTCATTGGGGGACTTTGACACCTGGTAGCCCGCCATTCATTTCAATTGGGCATTTCGACCATTCATTCCTATGGGGGAATCTCTGGGATTCGAACCCGCGCCTCCAGTGGGGACTGCGACCCGAGCGCAGCGACTTAGACCACTCGGCCATCCTGACAGCTCTTTCCTTCCCAGGTTCAATGGGGGACTTTGACACCTGGTAGCCCGCCATTCATTTCAATGGGGCATTTCGACCATTCATTCCTATGGGGGAATCTCTGGGATTCGAACCCGCGCCTCCAGTGGGGACTGCGACCCTAGCGCAGCGACTTAGACCTGACAGCTCGGGTCGCAGTCCCCACTGGAGGCGCGGGTTCGAATCCCAGAGATTCCCCCATAGGAATGAATGGTCGAAATGCCCAATTGAAATGAATGGCGGGCTACCAGGTGTCAAAGTCCCCCAATGAACCTGGGAAGGAAAGAGCTGTCAGGATGGCCGAGCGGTCTAAGTCGCTGCGCTAGGGTCGCAGTCCCCACTGGAGGCGCGGGTTCGAATCCCAGAGATTCCCCCATAGGAATGAATGGTCGAAATGCTTAATTGAAATGAATGGCGGGCTACCAGGTGTCAAAGTCCCCCATTGAACCTTGGAAGGAAAGAGCTGTCAGGATGGTCGAGCGGTCTAAGTCGCTGCGTTCGGGTCGCAGTCCCCACTGGAGGCAAGGGTTCGAATCCCAGAGATTCCCCCATAGGAATGAATGGTCGAAATGCCCCATTGAAATGAATGGCGGGCTACCAGGTGTCAAAGTCCCCCAATGAACCTTGGAAGGAAAGAGCTGTCAGGATGGCCGAGCGGTCTAAGTCGCTGCGATCGGGTCGCAGTCCCCACTGGAGGCAAGGGTTCGAATCCCAGAGATTCCCCCATAGGAATGAATGGTCGAAATGCCCCATTGAAATGAATGGCGGGCTACCAGGTGTCAAAGTCCCCCAATGAACCTGGGAAGGAAAGAGCTGTCAGGATGGCCGAGCGGTCTAAGTCGCTGCGCTCTGGTCGCAGTCCCCACTGGAGGCGCGGGTTCGAATCCCAGAGATTCCCCCATAGGAATGAATGGTCGAAATGCCCAATTGAATTGAATGGCGGGCTACCAGATGTCAAAGTCCCCCAATGAACCTGGGAAGGAAAGAGCTGTCAGGATGGCCGAGCGGTCTAAGTCGCTGCGCTCGGGTCGCAGTCCCCACTGGAGGCGCGGGTTCGAATCCCAGAGATTCCCCCATAGGAATGAATGGTCGAAATGCCCAATTGAAATGAATGGCGGGCTACCAGGTGTCAAAGTCCCCCATTGAACCTTGGAAGGAAAGAGCTGTCAGGATGGCCGAGCGGTCTAAGTCGCTGCGCTCGGGTCGCAGTCCCCACTGGAGGCGTGGGTTGGAATCCCAGAGATTCCCCCATAGGAATGAATGGTCGAAATGCCCCATTGAAATGAATGGCGGGCTACCAGGTGTCAAAGTCCCCCATTGAACCTGGGAAGGAAAGAGCTGTCAGGATGGCCGAGTGGTCTAAGTCGCTGCGCTCGGGTCGCAGTCCCCACTGGAGGCGCGGGTTCGAATCCCAGAGATTCCCCCATAGGAATGAATGGTCGAAATGCCCAATTGAAATGAATGGCGGGCTACCAGGTGTCAAAGTCCCCCAATGAACCTGGGAAGGAAAGAGCTGTCAGGATGGCTGAGCGGTCTAAGTCGCTGCGCTCGGGTCGCAGTCCCCACTGGAGGCGCGGGTTCGAATCCCAGAGATTCCCCCATAGGAATGAATGGTCGAAATGCCCAATTGAAATGAATGGCGGGCTACCAGGTGTCAAAGTTCCGCAATGAACCTGGGAAGGAAAGAGCTGTCAGGATGGCCGAGCGGTCTAAGTCGCTGCGCTCTGGTCGCAGTCCCCACTGGAGGCGTGGGTTCGAATCCCAGAGATTCCCCCATAGGAATGAATGGTCGAAATGCCCCATTGAAATGAATGGCGGGCTACCAGGTGTCAAAGTCCCCCAATGAACCTGGGAAGGAAAGAGCTGTCAGGATGGCTGAGCGGTCTAAGTCGCTGCGTTCGGGTCGCAGTCCCCACTGGAGGCGAGGGTTCGAATCCCAGAGATTCCCCCATAGGAATGAATGGTCGAAATGCCCCATTGAAATGAATGGCGGGCTACCAGGTGTCAAAGTCCCCCAATGAACCTGGGAAGGAAAGAGCTGTCAGGATGGCCGAGCGGTCTAAGTCGCTGCGCTCGGGTCGCAGTCCCCACTGGAGGCGCGGGTTCGAATCCCAGAGATTCCCCCATAGGAATGAATGGTCGAAATGCCCAATTGAAATGAATGGCGGGCTACCAGGTGTCAAAGTCCCCCAATGAACCTGGGAAGGAAAGAGCTGTCAGGATGGCCGAGCGGTCTAAGTCGCTGCGCTAGGGTCGCAGTCCCCACTGGAGGCGCGGGTTCGAATCCCAGAGATTCCCCCATAGGAATGAATGGTCGAAATGCCCAATTGAAATGAATGGCGGGCTACCAGGTGTCAAAGTCCCCCATTGAACCTTGGAAGGAAAGAGCTGTCAGGATGGCCGAGCGGTCTAAGTCGCTGCGCTCGGGTCGCAGTCCCCACTGGAGGCGCGGGTTCGAATCCCAGAGATTCCCCCATAGGAATGAATGGTCGAAATGCCCAATTGAAATGAATGGCGGGCTACCAGGTGTCAAAGTCCCCCATTGAACCTTGGAAGGAAAGAGCTGTCAGGATGGCCGAGCGGTCTAAGTCGCTGCGCTCGGGTCGCAGTCCCCACTGGAGGCGTGGGTTCGAATCCCAGAGATTCCCCCATAGGAATGAATGGTCGAAATGCCCCATTGAAATGAATGGCGGGCTACCAGGTGTCAAAGTCCCCCAATGAACCTGGGAAGGAAAGAGCTGTCAGGATGGCTGAGCGGTCTAAGTCGCTGCGTTCGGGTCGCAGTCCCCACTGGAGGCGAGGGTTCGAATCCCAGAGATTCCCCCATAGGAATGAATGGTCGAAATGCCCCATTGAAATGAATGGCGGGCTACCAGGTGTCAAAGTCCCCCAATGAACCTGGGAAGGAAAGAGCTGTCAGGATAGCCGAGCGGTCTAAGTCGCTGCGCTCGG
Source organism: Vanacampus margaritifer (assembly GCF_051991255.1). Taxonomy (NCBI): domain Eukaryota; kingdom Metazoa; phylum Chordata; class Actinopteri; order Syngnathiformes; family Syngnathidae; genus Vanacampus; species Vanacampus margaritifer. The sequence goes on along the minus strand of NW_027520760.1, from coordinate 38,508 downwards.
GTCGCAGTCCCCACTGGAGGCGCGGGTTCGAATCCCAGAGATTCCCCCATAGGAATGAATGGTCGAAATGCCCAATTGAAATGAATGGCGGGCTACCAGGTGTCAAAGTCCCCCAATGAACCTGGGAAGGAAAGAGCTGTCAGGATGGCCGAGCGGTCTAAGTCGCTGCGCTAGGGTCGCAGTCCCCACTGGAGGCGCGGGTTCGAATCCCAGAGATTCCCCCATAGGAATGAATGGGCGAAATGCTTAATTGAAATGAATGGCGGGCTACCAGGTGTCAAAGTCCCCCATTGAACCTTGGAAGGAAAGAGCTGTCAGGATGGTCGAGCGGTCTAAGTCGCTGCGTTCGGGTCGCAGTCCCCACTGGAGGCAAGGGTTCGAATCCCAGAGATTCCCCCATAGGAATGAATGGTCGAAATGCCCCATTGAAATGAATGGCGGGCTACCAGGTGTCAAAGTCCCCCAATGAACCTTGGAAGGAAAGAGCTGTCAGGATGGCCGAGCGGTCTAAGTCGCTGCGATCGGGTCGCAGTCCCCACTGGAGGCAAGGGTTCGAATCCCAGAGATTCCCCCATAGGAATGAATGGTCGAAATGCCCCATTGAAATGAATGGCGGGCTACCAGGTGTCAAAGTCCCCCAATGAACCTGGGAAGGAAAGAGCTGTCAGGATGGCCGAGCGGTCTAAGTCGCTGCGCTCTGGTCGCAGTCCCCACTGGAGGCGCGGGTTCGAATCCCAGAGATTCCCCCATAGGAATGAATGGTCGAAATGCCCAATTGAATTGAATGGCGGGCTACCAGGTGTCAAAGTCCCCCAATGAACCTGGGAAGGAAAGAGCTGTCAGGATGGCCGAGCGGTCTAAGTCGCTGCGCTCGGGTCGCAGTCCCCACTGGAGGCGCGGGTTCGAATCCCAGAGATTCCCCCATAGGAATGAATGGTCGAAATGCCCAATTGAAATGAATGGCGGGCTACCAGGTGTCAAAGTCCCCCATTGAACCTTGGAAGGAAAGAGCTGTCAGGATGGCCGAGCGGTCTAAGTCGCTGCGCTCGGGTCGCAGTCCCCACTGGAGGCGTGGGTTCGAATCCCAGAGATTCCCCCATAGGAATGAATGGTCGAAATGCCCCATTGAAATGAATGGCGGGCTACCAGGTGTCAAAGTCCCCCAATGAACCTGGGAAGGAAAGAGCTGTCAGGATGGCTGAGCGGTCTAAGTCGCTGCGTTCGGGTCGCAGTCCCCACTGGAGGCGAGGGTTCGAATCCCAGAGATTCCCCCATAGGAATGAATGGTCGAAATGCCCCATTGAAATGAATGGCGGGCTACCAGGTGTCAAAGTCCCCCAATGAACCTGGGAAGGAAAGAGCTGTCAGGATGGCCGAGCGGTCTAAGTCGCTGCGCTCGGGTCGCAGTCCCCACTGGAGGCGTGGGTTCGAATCCCAGAGATTCCCCCATAGGAATGAATGGTCGAAATGCCCCATTGAAATGAATGGCAGGCTACCAGGTGTCAAAGTCCCCCATTGAACCTGGGAAGGAAAGAGCTGTCAGGATGGACGAGTGGTCTAAGTCGCTGCGTTCGGGTCGCAGTCCCCACTGGAGGCGAGGGTTCGAATCCCAGAGATTCCCCCATAGGAATGAATGGTCGAAATGCCCAATTGAAATGAATGGCGGGCTACCAGGTGTCAAAGTCCCCCAATGAACCTGGGAAGGAAAGAGCTGTCAGGATGGCCGAGCGGTCTAAGTCGCTGCGCTCGGGTCGCAGTCCCCACTGGAGGCGCGGGTTCGAATCCCAGAGATTCCCCCATAGGAATGAATGGTCGAAATGCCCCATTGAAATGAATGGCGGGCTACCAGGTGTCAAAGTCCCCCAATGAACCTGGGAAGGAAAGAGCTGTCAGGATGGCCGAGCGGTCTAAGTCGCTGCGCTCGGGTCGCAGTCCCCACTGGAGGCGTGGGTTCGAATCCCAGAGATTCCCCCATAGGAATGAATGGTCGAAATGCCCCATTGAAATGAATGGCGGGCTACCAGGTGTCAAAGTCCCCCAATGAACCTGGGAAGGAAAGAGCTGTCAGGATGGCTGAGCGGTCTAAGTCGCTGCGTTCGGGTCGCAGTCCCCACTGGAGGCGAGGGTTCGAATCCCAGAGATTCCCCCATAGGAATGAATGGTCGAAATGCCCCATTGAAATGAATGGCGGGCTACCAGGTGTCAAAGTCCCCCAATGAACCTGGGAAGGAAAGAGCTGTCAGGATGGCCGAGCGGTCTAAGTCGCTGCGCTCGGGTCGCAGTCCCCACTGGAGGCGCGGGTTCGAATCCCAGAGATTCCCCCATAGGAATGAATGGTCGAAATGCCCAATTGAAATGAATGGCGGGCTACCAGGTGTCAAAGTCCCCCATTGAACCTTGGAAGGAAAGAGCTGTCAGGATGGCTGAGCGGTCTAAGTCGCTGCGCTCGGGTCGCAGTCCCCACTGGAGGCGCGGGTTCGAATCCCAGAGATTCCCCCATAGGAATGAATGGTCGAAATGCCCAATTGAAATGAATGGCGGGCTACCAGGTGTCAAAGTCCCCCAATGAACCTGGGAAGGAAAGAGCTGTCAGGATGGCTGAGCGGTCTAAGTCGCTGCGTTCGGGTCGCAGTCCCCACTGGAGGCGTGGGTTCGAATCCCAGAGATTCCCCCATAGGAATGAATGGTCGAAATGCCCCATTGAAATGAATGGCGGGCTACCAGGTGTCAAAGTCCCCGCGTTCGGGTCGCAGTCCCCACTGGAGGCGAGGGTTCGAATCCCAGAGATTCCCCCATAGGAATGAATGGTCGAAATGCCCCATTGAAATGAATGGCGGGGCTACCAGGTGTCAAAGTCCCCCATTGAACCTTGGAAGGAAAGAGCTGTCAGGATGGCCCGAGCGGTCTAAGTCGCTGCGCTCGGGTCGCAGTCCCCACTGGAGGCGTGGGTTCGAATCCCAGAGATTCCCCCATAGGAATGAATGGTCGAAATGCCCCATTGAAATGAATGGCGGGCTACCAGGTGTCAAAGTCCCCAATGAACCTGGGAAGGAAAGAGCTGTCAGGATGGCTGAGCGGTCTAAGTCGCTGCGTTCGGGTCGCAGTCCCCACTGGAGGCGAGGGGTTCGAATCCCAGAGATTCCCCCATAGGAATGAATGGTCGAAATGCCCCATTGAAATGAATGGCGGGCTACCAGGTGTCAAAGTCCCCCAATGAACCTGGGAAGGAAAGAGCTGTCAGGATGGCCGAGCGGTCTAAGTCGCTGCGCTCGGGTCGCAGTCCCCACTGGAGGCGCGGGTTCGAATCCCAGAGATTCCCCCCATAGGAATGAATGGTCGAAATGCCCAATTGAAATGAATGGCGGGCTACCAGGTGTCAAAGTCCCCCAATGAACCTGGGAAGGAAAGAGCTGTCAGGATGGCCGAGCGGTCTAAGTCGCTGCGCTAGGGTCGCAGTCCCCACTGGAGGCGCGGGTTCAAATCCCAGAGATTCCCCCATAGGAATGAATGGTCGAAATGCCCAATTGAAATGAATGGCGGGCTACCAGGTGTCAAAGTCCCCCATTGAACCTTGGAAGGAAAGAGCTGTCAGGATGGCCGAGCGGTCTAAGTCGCTGCGCTCGGGTCGCAGTCCCCACTGGAGGCGCGGGTTCGAATCCCAGAGATTCCCCCATAGGAATGAATGGTCGAAATGCCCAATTGAAATGAATGGCGGGCTACCAGGTGTCAAAGTCCCCCATTGAACCTTGGAAGGAAAGAGCTGTCAGGATGGCCGAGCGGTCTAAGTCGCTGCGCTCGGGTCGCAGTCCCCACTGGAGGCGTGGGTTCGAATCCCAGAGATTCCCCCATAGGAATGAATGGTCGAAATGCCCCATTGAAATGAATGGCGGGCTACCAGGTGTCAAAGTCCCCCAATGAACCTGGGAAGGAAAGAGCTGTCAGGATGGCTGAGCGGTCTAAGTCGCTGCGTTCGGGTCGCAGTCCCCACTGGAGGCGAGGGTTCGAATCCCAGAGATTCCCCCATAGGAATGAATGGTCGAAATGCCCCATTGAAATGAATGGCGGGCTACCAGGTGTCAAAGTCCCCCAATGAACCTGGGAAGGAAAGAGCTGTCAGGATGGCTGAGCGGTCTAAGTCGCTGCGCTCGGGTCGCAGTCCCCACTGGAGGCGCGGGTTCGAATCCCAGAGATTCCCCCATAGGAATGAATGGTCGAAATGCCCAATTGAAATGAATGGCGGGCTACCAGGTGTCAAAGTCCCCCAATGAACCTGGGAAGGAAAGAGCTGTCAGGATGGCCGAGCGGTCTAAGTCGCTGCGCTCTGGTCGCAGTCCCCACTGGAGGCGTGGGTTCGAATCCCAGAGATTCCCCCATAGGAATGAATGGTCGAAATGCCCCATTGAAATGAATGGCGGGCTACCAGGTGTCAAAGTCCCCCAATGAACCTGGGAAGGAAAGAGCTGTCAGGATGGCCGAGCGGTCTAAGTCGCTGCGCTCGGGTCCCAGTCCCCACTGGAGGCGCGGGTTCGAATCCCAGAGATTCCCCCATAGGAATGAAAGGTCGAAATGCCCAATTGAAATAAATGGCGGGCTACCAGGTGTCAAAGTCCCCCAATGAACCTGGGAAGGAAAGAGCTGTCAGGATGGCCGAGCGGTCTAAGTCGCTGCGCTCGGGTCGCAGTCCCCACTGGAGGCGCGGGTTCGAATCCCAGAGATTCCCCCATAGGAATGAATGGTCGAAATGCCCAATTGAAATGAATGGCGGGCTACCAGGTGTCAAAGTCCCCCAATGAACATTGGAAGGAAAGAGCTGTCAGGATGGCCGAGCGGTCTAAGTCGCTGCGCTCGGGTCGCAGTCCCCACTGGAGGTGCGGGTTCGAATCCCAGAGATTCCCCCATAGGAATGAATGGTCGAAATGCCCAATTGAAATGAATGGCGGGCTACCAGGTGTCAAAGTTCCCCAATGAACCTGGGAAGGAAAGAGCTGTCAGGATGGCCGAGCGGTCTAAGTCGCTGCGCTCTGGTCGCAGTCCCCACTGGAGGCGCGGGTTCGAATCCCAGAGATTCCCCCATAGGAATGAATGGTCGAAATGCCCAATTGAATTGAATGGCGGGCTACCAGGTGTCAAAGTCCCCCAATGAACCTGGGAAGGAAAGAGCTGTCAGGATGGCCGAGCGGTCTAAGTCGCTGCGCTCGGGTCGCAGTCCCCACTGGAGGCGCGGGTTCGAATCCCAGAGATTCCCCCATAGGAATGAATGGTCGAAATGCCCAATTGAAATGAATGGCGGGCTACCAGGTGTCAAAGTCCCCCATTGAACCTTGGAAGGAAAGAGCTGTCAGGATGGCCGAGCGGTCTAAGTCGCTGCGCTCGGGTCGCAGTCCCCACTGGAGGCGCGGGTTCGAATCCCAGAGATTCCCCCATAGGAATGAATGGTCGAAATGCCCAATTGAAATGAATGGCGGGCTACCAGGTGTCAAAGTCCCCCAATGAACCTGGGAAGGAAAGAGCTGTCAGGATGGCCGAGCGGTCTAAGTCGCTGCGCTCGGGTCGCAGTCCCCACTGGAGGCGAGGGTTCGAATCCCAGAGATTCCCCCATAGGAATGAATGGTCGAAATGCCCAATTGAAATAAATGGCGGGCTACCAGGTGTCAAAGTCCCCCAATGAACCTGGAAAGGAAAGAGCTGTCAGGATGGCTGAGCGGTCTAAGTCGCTGCGCTCGGGTCGCAGTCCCCACTGGAGGCGCGGGTTCGAATCCCAGAGATTCCCCCATAGGAATGAATGGTCGAAATGCCCAATTGAAATGAATGGCGGGCTACCAGGTGTCAAAGTCCCCCAATGAACCTGGGAAGGAAAGAGCTGTCAGGATGGCCGAGCGGTCTAAGTCGCTGCGCTCGGGTCGCAGTCCCCACTGGAGGCGCGGGTTCGAATCCCAGAGATTCCCCCATAGGAATGAATGGTCGAAATGCCCAATTGAAATGAATGGCGGGCTACCAGGTGTCAAAGTCCCCCATTGAACCTTGGAAGGAAAGAGCTGTCAGGATGGCCGAGCGGTCTAAGTCGCTGCGCTCGGGTCGCAGTCCCCACTGGAGGCGTGGGTTCGAATCCCAGAGATTCCCCCATAGGAATGAATGGTCGAAATGCCCCATTGAAATGAATGGCGGGCTACCAGGTGTCAAAGTCCCCCAATGAACCTGGGAAGGAAAGAGCTGTCAGGATGGCTGAGCGGTCTAAGTCGCTGCGTTCGGGTCGCAGTCCCCACTGGAGGCGAGGGTTCGAATCCCAGAGATTCCCCCATAGGAATGAATGGTCGAAATGCCCCATTGAAATGAATGGCGGGCTACCAGGTGTCAAAGTCCCCCAATGAACCTGGGAAGGAAAGAGCTGTCAGGATGGCTGAGCGGTCTAAGTCGCTGCGTTCGGGTCGCAGTCCCCACTGGAGGCGAGGGTTCGAATCCCAGAGATTCCCCCATAGGAATGAATGGTCGAAATGCCCCATTGAAATGAATGGCGGGCTACCAGGTGTCAAAGTCCCCCAATGAACCTGGGAAGGAAAGAGCTGTCAGGATGGCCGAGCGGTCTAAGTCGCTGCGCTCGGGTCGCAGTCCCCACTGGAGGCGTGGGTTCGAATCCCAGAGATTCCCCCATAGGAATGAATGGTCGAAATGCCCCATTGAAATGAATGGCGGGCTACCAGGTGTCAAAGTCCCCCATTGAACCTGGGAAGGAAAGAGCTGTCAGGATGGCCGAGTGGTCTAAGTCGCTGCGTTCGGGTCGCAGTCCCCACTGGAGGCGAGGGTTCGAATCCCAGAGATTCCCCCATAGGAATGAATGGTCGAAATGCCCAATTGAAATGAATGGCGGGCTACCAGGTGTCAAAGTCCCCCAATGAACCTGGGAAGGAAAGAGCTGTCAGGATGGCCGAGCGGTCTAAGTCGCTGCGCTCGGGTCGCAGTCCCCCACTGGAGGCGCGGGTTCGAATCCCAGAGATTCCCCCATAGGAATGAATGGTCGAAATGCCCCATTGAAATGAATGGCGGGCTACCAGGTGTCAAAGTCCCCCAATGAACCTGGGAAGGAAAGAGCTGTCAGGATGGCCAAGCGGTCTAAGTCGCTGCGCTCGGGTCGCAGTCCCCACTGGAGGCGCGGGTTCGAATCCCAGAGATTCCCCCATAGGAATGAAAGGTCGAAATGCCCAATTGAAATAAATGGCGGTTTACCAGGTGTCAAAGTCCCCCAATGAACCTTGGAAGGAAAGAGCTGTCAGGATGGCTGAGCGGTCTAAGTCGCTGCGCTCGGGTCGCAGTCCCCACTGGAGGCGCGGGTTCGAATCCCAGAGATTCCCCCATAGGAATGAATGGTCGAAATGCCCAATTGAAATGAATGGCGGGCTACCAGGTGTCAAAGTCCCCCAATGAACCTGGGAAGGAAAGAGCTGTCAGGATGGCCGAGCGGTCTAAGTCGCTGCGCTAGGGTCGCAGTCCCCACTGGAGGCGCGGGTTCGAATCCCAGAGATTCCCCCATAGGAATGAATGGTCGAAATGCCCAATTGAAATGAATGGCGGGCTACCAGGTGTCAAAGTCCCCCATTGAACCTTGGAAGGAAAGAGCTGTCAGGATGGTCGAGCGGTCTAAGTCGCTGCGTTCGGGTCGCAGTCCCCACTGGAGGCAAGGGTTCGAATCCCAGAGATTCCCCCATAGGAATGAATGGTCGAAATGCCCCATTGAAATGAATGGCGGGCTACCAGGTGTCAAAGTCCCCCAATGAACCTTGGAAGGAAAGAGCTGTCAGGATGGCCGAGCGGTCTAAGTCGCTGCGTTCGGGTCGCAGTCCCCACTGGAGGCAAGGGTTCGAATCCCAGAGATTCCCCCATAGGAATGAATGGTCGAAATGCCCCATTGAAATGAATGGCGGGCTACCAGGTGTCAAAGTCCCCCAATGAACCTGGGAAGGAAAGAGCTGTCAGGATGGCCGAGCGGTCTAAGTCGCTGCGCTCTGGTCGCAGTCCCCACTGGAGGCGCGGGTTCGAATCCCAGAGATTCCCCCATAGGAATGAATGGTCGAAATGCCCAATTGAATTGAATGGCGGGCTACCAGGTGTCAAAGTCCCCCAATGAACCTGGGAAGGAAAGAGCTGTCAGGATGGCCGAGCGGTCTAAGTCGCTGCGCTCGGGTCGCAGTCCCCACTGGAGGCGCGGGTTCGAATCCCAGAGATTCCCCCATAGGAATGAATGGTCGAAATGCCCAATTGAAATGAATGGCGGGCTACCAGGTGTCAAAGTCCCCCATTGAACCTTGGAAGGAAAGAGCTGTCAGGATGGCCGAGCGGTCTAAGTCGCTGCGCTCGGGTCGCAGTCCCCACTGGAGGCGTGGGTTCGAATCCCAGAGATTCCCCCATAGGAATGAATGGTCGAAATGCCCCATTGAAATGAATGGCGGGCTACCAGGTGTCAAAGTCCCCCAATGAACCTGGGAAGGAAAGAGCTGTCAGGATGGCTGAGCGGTCTAAGTCGCTGCGTTCGGGTCGCAGTCCCCACTGGAGGCGAGGGTTCGAATCCCAGAGATTCCCCCATAGGAATGAATGGTCGAAATGCCCCATTGAAATGAATGGCGGGCTACCAGGTGTCAAAGTCCCCCAATGAACCTGGGAAGGAAAGAGCTGTCAGGATGGCCGAGCGGTCTAAGTCGCTGCGCTCGGGTCGCAGTCCCCACTGGAGGCGTGGGTTCGAATCCCAGAGATTCCCCCATAGGAATGAATGGTCGAAATGCCCCATTGAAATGAATGGCGGGCTACCAGGTGTCAAAGTCCCCCATTGAACCTGGGAAGGAAAGAGCTGTCAGGATGGCCGAGTGGTCTAAGTCGCTGCGTTCGGGTCGCAGTCCCCACTGGAGGCGAGGGTTCGAATCCCAGAGATTCCCCCATAGGAATGAATGGTCGAAATGCCCAATTGAAATGAATGGCGGGCTACCAGGTGTCAAAGTCCCCCAATGAACCTGGGAAGGAAAGAGCTGTCAGGATGGCCGAGCGGTCTAAGTCGCTGCGCTCGGGTCGCAGTCCCCACTGGAGGCGCGGGTTCGAATCCCAGAGATTCCCCCATAGGAATGAATGGTCGAAATGCCCCATTGAAATGAATGGCGGGCTACCAGGTGTCAAAGTCCCCCAATGAACCTGGGAAGGAAAGAGCTGTCAGGATGGCCAAGCGGTCTAAGTCGCTGCGCTCGGGTCGCAGTCCCCACTGGAGGCGCGGGTTCGAATCCCAGAGATTCCCCCATAGGAATGAAAGGTCGAAATGCCCAATTGAAATAAATGGCGGTTTACCAGGTGTCAAAGTCCCCCAATGAACCTTGGAAGGAAAGAGCTGTCAGGATGGCTGAGCGGTCTAAGTCGCTGCGCTCGGGTCGCAGTCCCCACTGGAGGCGCGGGTTCGAATCCCAGAGATTCCCCCATAGGAATGAATGGTCGAAATGCCCAATTGAAATGAATGGCGGGCTACCAGGTGTCAAAGTCCCCCAATGAACCTGGGAAGGAAAGAGCTGTCAGGATGGCCGAGCGGTCTAAGTCGCTGCGCTCTGGTCGCAGTCCCCACTGGAGGCGTGGGTTCGAATCCCAGAGATTCCCCCATAGGAATGAATGGTCGAAATGCCCCATTGAAATGAATGGCGGGCTACCAGGTGTCAAAGTCCCCCAATGAACCTGGGAAGGAAAGAGCTGTCAGGATGGCCGAGCGGTCTAAGTCGCTGCGCTCGGGTCCCAGTCCCCACTGGAGGCGCGGGTTCGAATCCCAGAGATTCCCCCATAGGAATGAAAGGTCGAAATGCCCAATTGAAATAAATGGCGGGCTACCAGGTGTCAAAGTCCCCCAATGAACCTGGGAAGGAAAGAGCTGTCAGGATGGCCGAGCGGTCTAAGTCGCTGCGCTCGGGTCGCAGTCCCCACTGGAGGCGCGGGTTCGAATCCCAGAGATTCCCCCATAGGAATGAATGGTCGAAATGCCCAATTGAAATGAATGGCGGGCTACCAGGTGTCAAAGTCCCCCAATGAACATTGGAAGGAAAGAGCTGTCAGGATGGCCGAGCGGTCTAAGTCGCTGCGCTCGGGTCGCAGTCCCCACTGGAGGTGCGGGTTCGAATCCCAGAGATTCCCCCATAGGAATGAATGGTCGAAATGCCCAATTGAAATGAATGGCGGGCTACCAGGTGTCAAAGTTCCCCAATGAACCTGGGAAGGAAAGAGCTGTCAGGATGGCCGAGCGGTCTAAGTCGCTGCGCTCTGGTCGCAGTCCCCACTGGAGGCGCGGGTTCGAATCCCAGAGATTCCCCCATAGGAATGAATGGTCGAAATGCCCAATTGAATTGAATGGCGGGCTACCAGGTGTCAAAGTCCCCCAATGAACCTGGGAAGGAAAGAGCTGTCAGGATGGCCGAGCGGTCTAAGTCGCTGCGCTCGGGTCGCAGTCCCCACTGGAGGCGCGGGTTCGAATCCCAGAGATTCCCCCATAGGAATGAATGGTCGAAATGCCCAATTGAAATGAATGGCGGGCTACCAGGTGTCAAAGTCCCCCATTGAACCTTGGAAGGAAAGAGCTGTCAGGATGGCCGAGCGGTCTAAGTCGCTGCGCTCGGGTCGCAGTCCCCACTGGAGGCGCGGGTTCGAATCCCAGAGATTCCCCCATAGGAATGAATGGTCGAAATGCCCAATTGAAATGAATGGCGGGCTACCAGGTGTCAAAGTCCCCCAATGAACCTGGGAAGGAAAGAGCTGTCAGGATGGCTGAGCGTTCTAAGTCGCTGCGCTCGGGTCGCAGTCCCCACTGGAGGCGCGGGTTCGAATCCCAGAGATTCCCCCATAGGAATGAAAGGTCGAAATGCCCAATTGAAATAAATGGCGGGCTACCAGGTGTCAAAGTCCCCCAATGAACCTGGGAAGGAAAGAGCTGTCAGGATGGCCGAGCGGTCTAAGTCGCTGCGCTCGGGTCGCAGTCCCCACTGGAGGCGAGGGTTCGAATCCCAGAGATTCCCCCATAGGAATGAATGGTCGAAATGCCCAATTGAAATAAATGGCGGGCTACCAGGTGTCAAAGTCCCCCAATGAACCTGGAAAGGAAAGAGCTGTCAGGATGGCTGAGCGGTCTAAGTCGCTGCGCTCGGGTCGCAGTCCCCACTGGAGGCGCGGGTTCGAATCCCAGAGATTCCCCCATAGGAATGAATGGTCGAAATGCCCAATTGAAATGAATGGCGGGCTACCAGGTGTCAAAGTCCCCCAATGAACCTGGGAAGGAAAGAGCTGTCAGGATGGCCGAGCGGTCTAAGTCGCTGCGCTCGGGTCGCAGTCCCCACTGGAGGCGCGGGTTCGAATCCCAGAGATTCCCCCATAGGAATGAATGGTCGAAATGCCCAATTGAAATGAATGGCGGGCTACCAGGTGTCAAAGTCCCCCATTGAACCTTGGAAGGAAAGAGCTGTCAGGATGGCCGAGCGGTCTAAGTCGCTGCGCTCGGGTCGCAGTCCCCACTGGAGGCGTGGGTTCGAATCCCAGAGATTCCCCCATAGGAATGAATGGTCGAAATGCCCCATTGAAATGAATGGCGGGCTACCAGGTGTCAAAGTCCCCCAATGAACCTGGGAAGGAAAGAGCTGTCAGGATGGCTGAGCGGTCTAAGTCGCTGCGTTCGGGTCGCAGTCCCCACTGGAGGCGAGGGTTCGAATCCCAGAGATTCCCCCATAGGAATGAATGGTCGAAATGCCCCATTGAAATGAATGGCGGGCTACCAGGTGTCAAAGTCCCCCAATGAACCTGGGAAGGAAAGAGCTGTCAGGATGGCCGAGCGGTCTAAGTCGCTGCGCTCGGGTCGCAGTCCCCACTGGAGGCGTGGGTTCGAATCCCAGAGATTCCCCCATAGGAATGAATGGTCGAAATGCCCCATTGAAATGAATGGCGGGCTACCAGGTGTCAAAGTCCCCCATTGAACCTGGGAAGGAAAGAGCTGTCAGGATGGCCGAGTGGTCTAAGTCGCTGCGTTCGGGTCGCAGTCCCCACTGGAGGCGAGGGTTCGAATCCCAGAGATTCCCCCATAGGAATGAATGGTCGAAATGCCCAATTGAAATGAATGGCGGGCTACCAGGTGTCAAAGTCCCCCAATGAACCTGGGAAGGAAAGAGCTGTCAGGATGGCCGAGCGGTCTAAGTCGCTGCGCTCGGGTCGCAGTCCCCACTGGAGGCGCGGGTTCGAATCCCAGAGATTCCCCCATAGGAATGAATGGTCGAAATGCCCAATTGAAATGAATGGCGGGCTACCAGGTGTCAAAGTCCCCCAATGAACCTGGGAAGGAAAGAGCTGTCAGGATGGCCGAGCGGTCTAAGTCGCTGCGCTCTGGTCGCAGTCCCCACTGGAGGCGTGGGTTCGAATCCCAGAGATTCCCCCATAGGAATGAATGGTCGAAATGCCCCATTGAAATGAATGGCGGGCTACCAGGTGTCAAAGTCCCCCAATGAACCTGGGAAGGAAAGAGCTGTCAGGATGGCCGAGCGGTCTAAGTCGCTGCGCTCGGGTCCCAGTCCCCACTGGAGGCGCGGGTTCGAATCCCAGAGATTCCCCCATAGGAATGAAAGGTCGAAATGCCCAATTGAAATAAATGGCGGGCTACCAGGTGTCAAAGTCCCCCAATGAACCTGGGAAGGAAAGAGCTGTCAGGATGGCCGAGCGGTCTAAGTCGCTGCGCTCGGGTCGCAGTCCCCACTGGAGGTGCGGGTTCGAATCCCAGAGATTCCCCCATAGGAATGAATGGTCGAAATGCCCAATTGAAATGAATGGCGGGCTACCAGGTGTCAAAGTCCCCCAATGAACATTGGAAGGAAAGAGCTGTCAGGATGGCCGAGCGGTCTAAGTCGCTGCGCTCGGGTCGCAGTCCCCACTGGAGGCGCGGGTTCGAATCCCAGAGATTCCCCCATAGGAATGAATGGTCGAAATGCCCAATTGAAATGAATGGCGGGCTACCAGGTGTCAAAGTTCCCCAATGAACCTGGGAAGGAAAGAGCTGTCAGGATGGCCGAGCGGTCTAAGTCGCTGCGCTCTGGTCGCAGTCCCCACTGGAGGCGCGGGTTCGAATCCCAGAGATTCCCCCATAGGAATGAATGGTCGAAATGCCCAATTGAATTGAATGGCGGGCTACCAGGTGTCAAAGTCCCCCAATGAACCTGGGAAGGAAAGAGCTGTCAGGATGGCCGAGCGGTCTAAGTCGCTGCGCTCGGGTCGCAGTCCCCACTGGAGGCGCGGGTTCGAATCCCAGAGATTCCCCCATAGGAATGAATGGTCGAAATGCCCAATTGAAATGAATGGCGGGCTACCAGGTGTCAAAGTCCCCCATTGAACCTTGGAAGGAAAGAGCTGTCAGGATGGCCGAGCGGTCTAAGTCGCTGCGCTCGGGTCGCAGTCCCCACTGGAGGCGCGGGTTCGAATCCCAGAGATTCCCCCATAGGAATGAATGGTCGAAATGCCCAATTGAAATGAATGGCGGGCTACCAGGTGTCAAAGTCCCCCAATGAACCTGGGAAGGAAAGAGCTGTCAGGATGGCTGAGCGTTCTAAGTCGCTGCGCTCGGGTCGCAGTCCCCACTGGAGGCGCGGGTTCGAATCCCAGAGATTCCCCCATAGGAATGAAAGGTCGAAATGCCCAATTGAAATAAATGGCGGGCTACCAGGTGTCAAAGTCCCCCAATGAACCTGGGAAGGAAAGAGCTGTCAGGATGGCCGAGCGGTCTAAGTCGCTGCGCTCGGGTCGCAGTCCCCACTGGAGGCGAGGGTTCGAATCCCAGAGATTCCCCCATAGGAATGAATGGTCGAAATGCCCAATTGAAATAAATGGCGGGCTACCAGGTGTCAAAGTCCCCCAATGAACCTGGAAAGGAAAGAGCTGTCAGGATGGCTGAGCGGTCTAAGTCGCTGCGCTCGGGTCGCAGTCCCCACTGGAGGCGCGGGTTCGAATCCCAGAGATTCCCCCATAGGAATGAATGGTCGAAATGCCCCATTGAAATGAATGGCGGGCTACCAGGTGTCAAAGTCCCCCAATGAACCTGGGAAGGAAAGAGCTGTCAGGATGGCCAAGCGGTCTAAGTCGCTGCGCTCGGGTCGCAGTCCCCACTGGAGGCGCGGGTTCGAATCCCAGAGATTCCCCCATAGGAATGAAAGGTCGAAATGCCCAATTGAAATAAATGGCGGTTTACCAGGTGTCAAAGTCCCCCAATGAACCTTGGAAGGAAAGAGCTGTCAGGATGGCTGAGCGGTCTAAGTCGCTGCGCTCGGGTCGCAGTCCCCACTGGAGGCGCGGGTTCGAATCCCAGAGATTCCCCCATAGGAATGAATGGTCGAAATGCCCAATTGAAATGAATGGCGGGCTACCAGGTGTCAAAGTCCCCCAATGAACCTGGGAAGGAAAGAGCTGTCAGGATGGCCGAGCGGTCTAAGTCGCTGTGCTCTGGTCGCAGTCCCCACTGGAGGCGTGGGTTCGAATCCCAGAGATTCCCCCATAGGAATGAATGGTCGAAATGCCCCATTGAAATGAATGGCGGGCTACCAGGTGTCAAAGTCCCCCAATGAACCTGGGAAGGAAAGAGCTGTCAGGATGGCCGAGCGGTCTAAGTCGCTGCGCTCGGGTCCCAGTCCCCACTGGAGGCGCGGGTTCGAATCCCAGAGATTCCCCCATAGGAATGAATGGTCGAAATGCCCCATTGAAATGAATGGCGGGCTACCAGGTGTCAAAGTCCCCCAATGAACCTGGGAAGGAAAGAGCTGTCAGGATGGCCGAGCGGTCTAAGTCGCTGCGCTCGGGTCGCAGTCCCCACTGGAGGCGCGGGTTCGAATCCCAGAGATTCCCCCATAGGAATGAATGGTCGAAATGCCCAATTGAAATGAATGGCGGGCTACCAGGTGTCAAAGTCCCCCAATGAACCTGGGAAGGAAAGAGCTGTCAGGATGGCCGAGCGGTCTAAGTCGCTGCGCTCGGGTCCCAGTCCCCACTGGAGGCGCGGGTTCGAATCCCAGAGATTCCCCCATAGGAATGAAAGGTCGAAATGCCCAATTGAAATAAATGGCGGGCTACCAGGTGTCAAAGTCCCCCAATGAACCTGGGAAGGAAAGAGCTGTCAGGATGGCCGAGCGGTCTAAGTCGCTGCGCTAGGGTCGCAGTCCCCACTGGAGGCAAGGGTTCGAATCCCAGAGATTCCCCCATAGGAATGAATGGTCGAAATGCCCCATTGAAATGAATGGCGGGCTACCAGGTGTCAAAGTCCCCCAATGAACCTTGGAAGGAAAGAGCTGTCAGGATGGCCGAGCGGTCTAAGTCGCTGCGTTCGGGTCGCAGTCCCCACTGGAGGCAAGGGTTCGAATCCCAGAGATTCCCCCATAGGAATGAATGGTCGAAATGCCCCATTGAAATGAATGGCGGGCTACCAGGTGTCAAAGTCCCCCAATGAACCTGGGAAGGAAAGAGCTGTCAGGATGGCCGAGCGGTCTAAGTCGCTGCGCTCTGGTCGCAGTCCCCACTGGAGGC
Source organism: Vanacampus margaritifer (assembly GCF_051991255.1). Classification (NCBI taxonomy): domain Eukaryota; kingdom Metazoa; phylum Chordata; class Actinopteri; order Syngnathiformes; family Syngnathidae; genus Vanacampus; species Vanacampus margaritifer. Next base: position 22,962 of record NW_027520760.1, on the reverse strand, counting down.
GCGGGTTCGAATCCCAGAGATTCCCCCATAGGAATGAATGGTCGAAATGCCCAATTGAATTGAATGGCGGGCTACCAGGTGTCAAAGTCCCCCAATGAACCTGGGAAGGAAAGAGCTGTCAGGATGGCCGAGCGGTCTAAGTCGCTGCGCTCGGGTCGCAGTCCCCACTGGAGGCGCGGGTTCGAATCCCAGAGATTCCCCCATAGGAATGAATGGTCGAAATGCCCAATTGAAATGAATGGCGGGCTACCAGGTGTCAAAGTCCCCCATTGAACCTTGGAAGGAAAGAGCTGTCAGGATGGCCGAGCGGTCTAAGTCGCTGCGCTCGGGTCGCAGTCCCCACTGGAGGCGTGGGTTCGAATCCCAGAGATTCCCCCATAGGAATGAATGGTCGAAATGCCCCATTGAAATGAATGGCGGGCTACCAGGTGTCAAAGTCCCCCAATGAACCTGGGAAGGAAAAAGCTGTCAGGATGGCTGAGCGGTCTACGTCGCTGCGTTCGGGTCGCAGTCCCCACTGGAGGCGAGGGTTCGAATCCCAGAGATTCCCCCATAGGAATGAATGGTCGAAATGCCCCATTGAAATGAATGGCGGGCTACCAGGTGTCAAAGTCCCCCAATGAACCTGGGAAGGAAAGAGCTGTCAGGATGGCCGAGCGGTCTAAGTCGCTGCGCTCGGGTCGCAGTCCCCACTGGAGGCGTGGGTTCGAATCCCAGAGATTCCCCCATAGGAATGAATGGTCGAAATGCCCCATTGAAATGAATGGCGGGCTACCAGGTGTCAAAGTCCCCCATTGAACCTGGGAAGGAAAGAGCTGTAAGGATGGCCGAGTGGTCTAAGTCGCTGCGTTCGGGTCGCAGTCCCCACTGGAGGCGAGGGTTCGAATCCCAGAGATTCCCCCATAGGAATGAATGGTCGAAATGCCCAATTGAAATGAATGGCGGGCTACCAGGTGTCAAAGTCCCCCATTGAACCTTGGAAGGAAAGAGCTGTCAGGATGGCCGAGCGGTCTAAGTCGCTGCGTTCGGGTCGCAGTCCCCACTGGAGGCAAGGGTTCGAATCCCAGAGATTCCCCCATAGGAATGAATGGTCGAAATGCCCCATTGAAATGAATGGCGGGCTACCAGGTGTCAAAGTCCCCCAATGAACCTGGGAAGGAAAGAGCTGTCAGGATGGCCGAGCGGTCTAAGTCGCTGCGCTCTGGTCGCAGTCCCCACTGGAGGCGCGGGTTCGAATCCCAGAGATTCCCCCATAGGAATGAATGGTCGAAATGCCCAATTGAATTGAATGGCGGGCTACCAGGTGTCAAAGTCCCCCAATGAACCTGGGAAGGAAAGAGCTGCCAGGATGGCCGAGCGGTCTAAGTCGCTGCGCTCGGGTCCCAGTCCCCACTGGAGGCGCGGGTTCGAATCCCAGAGATTCCCCCATAGGAATGAAAGGTCGAAATGCCCAATTGAAATAAATGGCGGGCTACCAGGTGTCAAAGTCCCCCAATGAACCTGGGAAGGAAAGAGCTGTCAGGATGGCCGAGCGGTCTAAGTCGCTGCGCTCGGGTCGCAGTCCCCACTGGAGGTGCGGGTTCGAATCCCAGAGATTCCCCCATAGGAATGAATGGTCGAAATGCCCAATTGAAATGAATGGCGGGCTACCAGGTGTCAAAGTCCCCCAATGAACCTGGGAAGGAAAGAGCTGTCAGGATGGCCGAGCGGTCTACGTCGCTGCGCTCGGGTCGCAGTCCCCACTGGAGGCGCGGGTTCGAATCCCAGAGATTCCCCCATAGGAATGAATGGTCGAAATGCCCAATTGAAATGAATGGCGGGCTACCAGGTGTCAAAGTCCCCCATTGAACCTTGGAAGGAAAGAGCTGTCAGGATGGCTGAGCGGTCTAAGTCGCTGCGCTCGGGTCGCAGTCCCCACTGGAGGCGCGGGTTCGAATCCCAGAGATTCCCCCATAGGAATGAATGGTCGAAATGCCCAATTGAAATGAATGGCGGGCTACCAGGTGTCAAAGTCCCCCAATGAACCTGGGAAGGAAAGAGCTGTCAGGATGGCTGAGCGGTCTAAGTCGCTGCGCTCGGGTCGCAGTCCCCACTGGAGGCGCGGGTTCGAATCCCAGAGATTCCCCCATAGGAATGAATGGTCGAAATGCCCAATTGAAATGAATGGCGGGCTACCAGGTGTCAAAGTCACCCAATGAACCTGGGAAGGAAAGAGCTGTCAGGATGGCTGAGCGGTCTAAGTCGCTGCGCTCGGGTCGCAGTCCCCACTGGAGGCGCGGGTTCGAATCCCAGAGATTCCCCCATAGGAATGAATGGTCGAAATGCCCAATTGAAATGAATGGCGGGCTACCAGGTGTCAAAGTCCCCCAATAAACCTGGGAAGGAAAGAGCTGTCAGGATGGCCGAGCGGTCTACGTCGCTGCGCTCGGGTCGCAGTCCCCACTGGAGGCGCGGGTTCGAATCCCAGAGATTCCCCCATAGGAATGAATGGTCGAAATGCCCAATTGAAATGAATGGCGGGCTACCAGGTGTCAAAGTCCCCCATTGAACCTTGGAAGGAAAGAGCTGTCAGGATGGCTGAGCGGTCTAAGTCGCTGCGCTCGGGTCGCAGTCCCCACTGGAGGCGCGGGTTCGAATCCCAGAGATTCCCCCATAGGAATGAATGGTCGAAATGCCCAATTGAAATGAATGGCGGGCTACCAGGTGTCAAAGTCCCCCAATGAACCTGGGAAGGAAAGAGCTGTCAGGATGGCTGAGCGGTCTAAGTCGCTGCGCTCGGGTCGCAGTCCCCACTGGAGGCGCGGGTTCGAATCCCAGAGATTCCCCCATAGGAATGAATGGTCGAAAAGCCCAATTGAAATGAATGGCGGGCTACCAGGTGTCAAAGTCCCCCAATGAACCTGGGAAGGAAAGAGCTGTCAGGATGGCCGAGCGGTCTAAGTCGCTGCGCTCGGGTCGCAGTCCACACTGGAGGCGTGGGTTCGAATCCCAGAGATTCCCCCATAGGAATGAATGGTCGAAATGCCCCATTGAAATGAATGGCGGGCTACCAGGTGTCAAAGTCCCCCAATGAACCTGGGAAGGAAAGAGCTGTCAGGATGGCTGAGCGGTCTAAGTCGCTGCGTTCAGGTCGCAGTCCCCACTGGAGGCGAGGGTTCGAATCCCAGAGATTCCCCCATAGGAATGAATGGTCGAAATGCCCCATTGAAATGAATGGCGGGCTACCAGGTGTCAAAGTCCCCCAATGAACCTGGGAAGGAAAGAGCTGTCAGGATGGCCGAGCGGTCTAAGTCGCTGCGCTCAGGTCGCAGTCCCCACTGGAGGCGCGGGTTCGAATCCCAGAGATTCCCCCATAGGAATGAATGGTCGAAATGCCCAATTGAAATGAATGGCGGGCTACCAGGTGTCAAAGTCCCCCATTGAACCTTGGAAGGAAAGAGCTGTCAGGATGGCTGAGCGGTCTAAGTCGCTGCGCTCGGGTCGCAGTCCCCACTGGAGGCGCGGGTTCGAATCCCAGAGATTCCCCCATAGGAATGAATGGTCGAAATGCCCCATTGAAATGAATGGCGGGCTACCAGGTGTCAAAGTCCCCCAATGAACCTGGGAAGGAAAGAGCTGTCAGGATGGCTGAGCGGTCTAAGTCGCTGCGCTCGGGTCGCAGTCCCCACTGGAGGCGCGGGTTCGAATCCCAGAGATTCCCCCATAGGAATGAATGGTCGAAATGCCCAATTGAAATGAATGGCGGGCTACCAGGTGTCAAAGTCCCCCATTGAACCTTGGAAGGAAAGAGCTGTCAGGATGGCCGAGCGGTCTAAGTCGCTGCGTTCGGGTCGCAGTCCCCACTGGAGGCAAGGGTTCGAATCCCAGAGATTCCCCCATAGGAATGAATGGTCGAAATGCCCCATTGAAATGAATGGCGGGCTACCAGGTGTCAAAGTCCCCCAATGAACCTGGGAAGGAAAGAGCTGTCAGGATGGCTGAGCGGTCTAAGTCGCTGCGCTCGGGTCGCAGTCCCCACTGGAGGCGTGGGTTCGAATCCCAGAGATTCCCCCATAGGAATGAAAGGTCGAAATGCCCAATTGAAATAAATGGCGGTTTACCAGGTGTCAAAGTCCCCCAATGAACCTTGGAAGGAAAGAGCTGTCAGGATGGCCGAGCGGTCTAAGTCGCTGCGCTCGGGTCCCAGTCCCCACTGGAGGCGCGGGTTCGAATCCCAGAGATTCCCCCATAGGAATGAAAGGTCGAAATGCCCAATTGAAATAAATGGCGGGCTACCAGGTGTCAAAGTCCCCCAATGAACCTGGGAAGGAAAGAGCTGTCAGGATGGCCGAGCGGTCTAAGTCGCTGCGCTCGGGTCGCAGTCCCCACTGGAGGTGCGGGTTCGAATCCCAGAGATTCCCCCATAGGAATGAATGGTCGAAATGCCCAATTGAAATGAATGGCGGGCTACCAGGTGTCAAAGTCCCCCAATGAACATTGGAAGGAAAGAGCTGTCAGGATGGCCGAGCGGTCTAAGTCGCTGCGCTCGGGTCGCAGTCCCCACTGGAGGCGCGGGTTCGAATCCCAGAGATTCCCCCATAGGAATGAATGGTCGAAATGCCCAATTGAAATGAATGGCGGGCTACCAGGTGTCAAAGTTCCCCAATGAACCTGGGAAGGAAAGAGCTGTCAGGATGGCCGAGCGGTCTAAGTCGCTGCGCTCTGGTCGCAGTCCCCACTGGAGGCGCGGGTTCGAATCCCAGAGATTCCCCCATAGGAATGAATGGTCGAAATGCCCAATTGAATTGAATGGCGGGCTACCAGGTGTCAAAGTCCCCCAATGAACCTGGGAAGGAAAGAGCTGTCAGGATGGCCGAGCGGTCTAAGTCGCTGCGCTCGGGTCGCAGTCCCCACTGGAGGCGCGGGTTCGAATCCCAGAGATTCCCCCATAGGAATGAATGGTCGAAATGCCCAATTGAAATGAATGGCGGGCTACCAGGTGTCAAAGTCCCCCATTGAACCTTGGAAGGAAAGAGCTGTCAGGATGGCCGAGCGGTCTAAGTCGCTGCGCTCGGGTCGCAGTCCCCACTGGAGGCGCGGGTTCGAATCCCAGAGATTCCCCCATAGGAATGAATGGTCGAAATGCCCAATTGAAATGAATGGCGGGCTACCAGGTGTCAAAGTCCCCCAATGAACCTGGGAAGGAAAGAGCTGTCAGGATGGCTGAGCGTTCTAAGTCGCTGCGCTCGGGTCGCAGTCCCCACTGGAGGCGCGGGTTCGAATCCCAGAGATTCCCCCATAGGAATGAAAGGTCGAAATGCCCAATTGAAATAAATGGCGGGCTACCAGGTGTCAAAGTCCCCCAATGAACCTGGGAAGGAAAGAGCTGTCAGGATGGCCGAGCGGTCTAAGTCGCTGCGCTCGGGTCGCAGTCCCCACTGGAGGCGAGGGTTCGAATCCCAGAGATTCCCCCATAGGAATGAATGGTCGAAATGCCCAATTGAAATAAATGGCGGGCTACCAGGTGTCAAAGTCCCCCAATGAACCTGGAAAGGAAAGAGCTGTCAGGATGGCTGAGCGGTCTAAGTCGCTGCGCTCGGGTCGCAGTCCCCACTGGAGGCGCGGGTTCGAATCCCAGAGATTCCCCCATAGGAATGAATGGTCGAAATGCCCCATTGAAATGAATGGCGGGCTACCAGGTGTCAAAGTCCCCCAATGAACCTGGGAAGGAAAGAGCTGTCAGGATGGCCAAGCGGTCTAAGTCGCTGCGCTCGGGTCGCAGTCCCCACTGGAGGCGCGGGTTCGAATCCCAGAGATTCCCCCATAGGAATGAAAGGTCGAAATGCCCAATTGAAATAAATGGCGGTTTACCAGGTGTCAAAGTCCCCCAATGAACCTTGGAAGGAAAGAGCTGTCAGGATGGCTGAGCGGTCTAAGTCGCTGCGCTCGGGTCGCAGTCCCCACTGGAGGCGCGGGTTCGAATCCCAGAGATTCCCCCATAGGAATGAATGGTCGAAATGCCCAATTGAAATGAATGGCGGGCTACCAGGTGTCAAAGTCCCCCAATGAACCTGGGAAGGAAAGAGCTGTCAGGATGGCCGAGCGGTCTAAGTCGCTGCGCTCTGGTCGCAGTCCCCACTGGAGGCGTGGGTTCGAATCCCAGAGATTCCCCCATAGGAATGAATGGTCGAAATGCCCCATTGAAATGAATGGCGGGCTACCAGGTGTCAAAGTCCCCCAATGAACCTGGGAAGGAAAGAGCTGTCAGGATGGCCGAGCGGTCTAAGTCGCTGCGCTCGGGTCCCAGTCCCCACTGGAGGCGCGGGTTCGAATCCCAGAGATTCCCCCATAGGAATGAATGGTCGAAATGCCCCATTGAAATGAATGGCGGGCTACCAGGTGTCAAAGTCCCCCAATGAACCTGGGAAGGAAAGAGCTGTCAGGATGGCCGAGCGGTCTAAGTCGCTGCGCTCGGGTCGCAGTCCCCACTGGAGGCGCGGGTTCGAATCCCAGAGATTCCCCCATAGGAATGAATGGTCGAAATGCCCAATTGAAATGAATGGCGGGCTACCAGGTGTCAAAGTCCCCCAATGAACCTGGGAAGGAAAGAGCTGTCAGGATGGCCGAGCGGTCTAAGTCGCTGCGCTCGGGTCCCAGTCCCCACTGGAGGCGCGGGTTCGAATCCCAGAGATTCCCCCATAGGAATGAAAGGTCGAAATGCCCAATTGAAATAAATGGCGGGCTACCAGGTGTCAAAGTCCCCCAATGAACCTGGGAAGGAAAGAGCTGTCAGGATGGCCGAGCGGTCTAAGTCGCTGCGCTAGGGTCGCAGTCCCCACTGGAGGCAAGGGTTCGAATCCCAGAGATTCCCCCATAGGAATGAATGGTCGAAATGCCCCATTGAAATGAATGGCGGGCTACCAGGTGTCAAAGTCCCCCAATGAACCTTGGAAGGAAAGAGCTGTCAGGATGGCCGAGCGGTCTAAGTCGCTGCGTTCGGGTCGCAGTCCCCACTGGAGGCAAGGGTTCGAATCCCAGAGATTCCCCCATAGGAATGAATGGTCGAAATGCCCCATTGAAATGAATGGCGGGCTACCAGGTGTCAAAGTCCCCCAATGAACCTGGGAAGGAAAGAGCTGTCAGGATGGCCGAGCGGTCTAAGTCGCTGCGCTCTGGTCGCAGTCCCCACTGGAGGCGCGGGTTCGAATCCCAGAGATTCCCCCATAGGAATGAATGGTCGAAATGCCCAATTGAATTGAATGGCGGGCTACCAGGTGTCAAAGTCCCCCAATGAACCTGGGAAGGAAAGAGCTGTCAGGATGGCCGAGCGGTCTAAGTCGCTGCGCTCGGGTCGCAGTCCCCACTGGAGGCGCGGGTTCGAATCCCAGAGATTCCCCCATAGGAATGAATGGTCGAAATGCCCAATTGAAATGAATGGCGGGCTACCAGGTGTCAAAGTCCCCCATTGAACCTTGGAAGGAAAGAGCTGTCAGGATGGCCGAGCGGTCTAAGTCGCTGCGCTCGGGTCGCAGTCCCCACTGGAGGCGTGGGTTCGAATCCCAGAGATTCCCCCATAGGAATGAATGGTCGAAATGCCCCATTGAAATGAATGGCGGGCTACCAGGTGTCAAAGTCCCCCAATGAACCTGGGAAGGAAAAAGCTGTCAGGATGGCTGAGCGGTCTACGTCGCTGCGTTCGGGTCGCAGTCCCCACTGGAGGCGAGGGTTCGAATCCCAGAGATTCCCCCATAGGAATGAATGGTCGAAATGCCCCATTGAAATGAATGGCGGGCTACCAGGTGTCAAAGTCCCCCAATGAACCTGGGAAGGAAAGAGCTGTCAGGATGGCCGAGCGGTCTAAGTCGCTGCGCTCGGGTCGCAGTCCCCACTGGAGGCGTGGGTTCGAATCCCAGAGATTCCCCCATAGGAATGAATGGTCGAAATGCCCCATTGAAATGAATGGCGGGCTACCAGGTGTCAAAGTCCCCCATTGAACCTGGGAAGGAAAGAGCTGTAAGGATGGCCGAGTGGTCTAAGTCGCTGCGTTCGGGTCGCAGTCCCCACTGGAGGCGAGGGTTCGAATCCCAGAGATTCCCCCATAGGAATGAATGGTCGAAATGCCCAATTGAAATGAATGGCGGGCTACCAGGTGTCAAAGTCCCCCATTGAACCTTGGAAGGAAAGAGCTGTCAGGATGGCCGAGCGGTCTAAGTCGCTGCGTTCGGGTCGCAGTCCCCACTGGAGGCAAGGGTTCGAATCCCAGAGATTCCCCCATAGGAATGAATGGTCGAAATGCCCCATTGAAATGAATGGCGGGCTACCAGGTGTCAAAGTCCCCCAATGAACCTGGGAAGGAAAGAGCTGTCAGGATGGCCGAGCGGTCTAAGTCGCTGCGCTCTGGTCGCAGTCCCCACTGGAGGCGCGGGTTCGAATCCCAGAGATTCCCCCATAGGAATGAATGGTCGAAATGCCCAATTGAATTGAATGGCGGGCTACCAGGTGTCAAAGTCCCCCAATGAACCTGGGAAGGAAAGAGCTGCCAGGATGGCCGAGCGGTCTACGTCGCTGCGCTCGGGTCGCAGTCCCCACTGGAGGCGCGGGTTCGAATCCCAGAGATTCCCCCATAGGAATGAATGGTCGAAATGCCCCATTGAAATGAATGGCGGGCTACCAGGTGTCAAAGTCCCCCATTGAACCTGGGAAGGAAAGAGCTGTCAGGATGGCCGAGTGGTCTAAGTCGCTGCGTTCGGGTCGCAGTCCCCACTGGAGGCGAGGGTTCGAATCCCAGAGATTCCCCCATAGGAATGAATGGTCGAAATGCCCCATTGAAATGAATGGCGGGATTCCAGGTGTCAAAGTCCACCATTGAACCTGGGAAGGAAAGAGCTGTCAGAATGGCCGAGCGGTCTAAGTCGCTGCGCTCGGGTCGCAGTCCCCACTGGAGGCGCGGGTTCGAATCCCAGAGATTCCCCCATAGGAATGAAAGGTCGAAATGCCCAATTGAAATAAAGGGCGGGCTACCAGGTGTCAAAGTCCCCCAATGAACCTGGGAAGGAAAGAGCTGTCAGGATGGCCGAGCGGTCTAAGTCGCTGCGCTCGGGTCGCAGTCCCCACTGGAGGCGCGGGTTCGAATCCCAGAGATTCCCCCATAGGAATGAATAGTCGAAATGCCCAATTGAAATGAATGGCGGGCTACCAGGTGTCAAAGTCCCCCAATGAACCTGGGAAGGAAAGAGCTGTCAGGATGGCCGAGCGGTCTAAGTCGCTGCGCTCGGGTCGCAGTCCCCACTGGAGGCGCGGGTTCGAATCCCAGAGATTCCCCCATAGGAATGAATGGTCGAAATGCCCAATTGAAATGAATGGCGGGCTACCAGGTGTCAAAGTCACCCAATGAACCTGGGAAGGAAAGAGCTGTCAGGATGGCTGAGCGGTCTAAGTCGCTGCGCTCGGGTCGCAGTCCCCACTGGAGGCGCGGGTTCGAATCCCAGAGATTCCCCCATAGGAATGAATGGTCGAAATGCCCAATTGAAATGAATGGCGGGCTACCAGGTGTCAAAGTCCCCCAATGAACCTGGGAAGGAAAGAGCTGTCAGGATGGCCGAGCGGTCTACGTCGCTGCGCTCGGGTCGCAGTCCCCACTGGAGGCGCGGGTTCGAATCCCAGAGATTCCCCCATAGGAATGAATGGTCGAAATGCCCAATTGAAATGAATGGCGGGCTACCAGGTGTCAAAGTCCCCCATTGAACCTTGGAAGGAAAGAGCTGTCAGGATGGCTGAGCGGTCTAAGTCGCTGCGCTCGGGTCGCAGTCCCCACTGGAGGCGCGGGTTCGAATCCCAGAGATTCCCCCATAGGAATGAATGGTCGAAATGCCCAATTGAAATGAATGGCGGGCTACCAGGTGTCAAAGTCCCCCAATGAACCTGGGAAGGAAAGAGCTGTCAGGATGGCTGAGCGGTCTAAGTCGCTGCGCTCGGGTCGCAGTCCCCACTGGAGGCGCGGGTTCGAATCCCAGAGATTCCCCCATAGGAATGAATGGTCGAAATGCCCAATTGAAATGAATGGCGGGCTACCAGGTGTCAAAGTCACCCAATGAACCTGGGAAGGAAAGAGCTGTCAGGATGGCTGAGCGGTCTAAGTCGCTGCGCTCGGGTCGCAGTCCCCACTGGAGGCGCGGGTTCGAATCCCAGAGATTCCCCCATAGGAATGAATGGTCGAAATGCCCAATTGAAATGAATGGCGGGCTACCAGGTGTCAAAGTCCCCCAATAAACCTGGGAAGGAAAGAGCTGTCAGGATGGCCGAGCGGTCTACGTCGCTGCGCTCGGGTCGCAGTCCCCACTGGAGGCGCGGGTTCGAATCCCAGAGATTCCCCCATAGGAATGAATGGTCGAAATGCCCAATTGAAATGAATGGCGGGCTACCAGGTGTCAAAGTCCCCCATTGAACCTTGGAAGGAAAGAGCTGTCAGGATGGCTGAGCGGTCTAAGTCGCTGCGCTCGGGTCGCAGTCCCCACTGGAGGCGCGGGTTCGAATCCCAGAGATTCCCCCATAGGAATGAATGGTCGAAATGCCCAATTGAAATGAATGGCGGGCTACCAGGTGTCAAAGTCCCCCAATGAACCTGGGAAGGAAAGAGCTGTCAGGATGGCTGAGCGGTCTAAGTCGCTGCGCTCGGGTCGCAGTCCCCACTGGAGGCGCGGGTTCGAATCCCAGAGATTCCCCCATAGGAATGAATGGTCGAAATGCCCAATTGAAATGAATGGCGGGCTACCAGGTGTCAAAGTCCCCCAATGAACCTGGGAAGGAAAGAGCTGTCAGGATGGCCGAGCGGTCTAAGTCGCTGCGCTCGGGTCGCAGTCCACACTGGAGGCGTGGGTTCGAATCCCAGAGATTCCCCCATAGGAATGAATGGTCGAAATGCCCCATTGAAATGAATGGCGGGCTACCAGGTGTCAAAGTCCCCCAATGAACCTGGGAAGGAAAGAGCTGTCAGGATGGCTGAGCGGTCTAAGTCGCTGCGTTCAGGTCGCAGTCCCCACTGGAGGCGAGGGTTCGAATCCCAGAGATTCCCCCATAGGAATGAATGGTCGAAATGCCCCATTGAAATGAATGGCGGGCTACCAGGTGTCAAAGTCCCCCAATGAACCTGGGAAGGAAAGAGCTGTCAGGATGGCCGAGCGGTCTAAGTCGCTGCGCTCAGGTCGCAGTCCCCACTGGAGGCGCGGGTTCGAATCCCAGAGATTCCCCCATAGGAATGAATGGTCGAAATGCCCAATTGAAATGAATGGCGGGCTACCAGGTGTCAAAGTCCCCCATTGAACCTTGGAAGGAAAGAGCTGTCAGGATGGCTGAGCGGTCTAAGTCGCTGCGCTCGGGTCGCAGTCCCCACTGGAGGCGCGGGTTCGAATCCCAGAGATTCCCCCATAGGAATGAATGGTCGAAATGCCCCATTGAAATGAATGGCGGGCTACCAGGTGTCAAAGTCCCCCAATGAACCTGGGAAGGAAAGAGCTGTCAGGATGGCTGAGCGGTCTAAGTCGCTGCGCTCGGGTCGCAGTCCCCACTGGAGGCGCGGGTTCGAATCCCAGAGATTCCCCCATAGGAATGAATGGTCGAAATGCCCAATTGAAATGAATGGCGGGCTACCAGGTGTCAAAGTCCCCCATTGAACCTTGGAAGGAAAGAGCTGTCAGGATGGCCGAGCGGTCTAAGTCGCTGCGATCGGGTCGCAGTCCCCACTGGAGGCAAGGGTTCGAATCCCAGAGATTCCCCCATAGGAATGAATGGTCGAAATGCCCCATTGAAATGAATGGCGGGCTACCAGGTGTCAAAGTCCCCCAATGAACCTGGGAAGGAAAGAGCTGTCAGGATGGCCGAGCGGTCTAAGTCGCTGCGCTCTGGTCGCAGTCCCCACTGGAGGCGCGGGTTCGAATCCCAGAGATTCCACCATAGGAATGAATGGTCGAAATGCCCAATTGAATTGAATGGCGGGCTACCAGGTGTCAAAGTCCCCCAATGAACCTGGGAAGGAAAGAGCTGTCAGGATGGCTGAGCGGTCTAAGTCGCTGCGCTCGGGTCGCAGTCCCCACTGGAGGCGCGGGTTCGAATCCCAGAGATTCCCCCATAGGAATGAATGGTCGAAATGCCCAATTGAAATGAATGGCGGGCTACCAGGTGTCAAAGTCCCCCATTGAACCTTGGAAGGAAAGAGCTGTCAGGATGGCCGAGCGGTCTAAGTCGCTGCGTTCGGGTCGCAGTCCCCACTGGAGGCAAGGGTTCGAATACCAGAGATTCCCCCATAGGAATGAATGGTCGAAATGCCCCATTGAAATGAATGGCGGGCTACCAGGTGTCAAAGTCCCCCAATGAACCTGGGAAGGAAAGAGCTGCCAGGATGGCCGAGCGGTCTAAGTCGCTGCGCTCAGGTCGCAGTCCCCACTGGAGGCGCGGGTTCGAATCCCAGAGATTCCCCCATAGGAATGAATGGTCGAAATGCCCAATTGAAATGAATGGCGGGCTACCAGGTGTCAAAGTTCCCCATTGAACCTGGGAAGGAAAGAGCTGTCAGGATGGCCGAGCGGTCTAAGTCGCTGCGCTCGGGTCGCAGTCCACACTGGAGGCGTGGGTTCGAATCCCAGAGATTCCCCCATAGGAATGAATGGTCGAAATGCCCCATTGAAATGAATGGCGGGCTACCAGGTGTCAAAGTCCCCCAATTAACCTGGGAAGGAAAGAGCTGTCAGGATGGCTGAGCGGTCTAAGTCGCTGCGTTCGGGTCGCAGTCCCCACTGGAGGCGAGGGTTCGAATCCCAGAGATTCCCCCATAGGAATGAATGGTCGAAATGCCCCATTGAAATGAATGGCGGGCTACCAGGTGTCAAAGTCCCCCAATGAACCTGGGAAGGAAAGAGCTGTCAGGATGGCCGAGCGGTCTAAGTCGCTGCGCTCGGGTCGCAGTCCCCACTGGAGGCGCGGGTTCGAATCCCAGAGATTCCCCCATAGGAATGAATGGTCGAAATGCCCAATTGAAATGAATGGCGGGCTACCAGGTGTCAAAGTGCCCCAATGAACCTGGGAAGGAAAGAGCTGTCAGGATGGCCGAGCGGTCTAAGTCGCTGCGCTCGGGTCGCAGTCCCCACTGGAGGCGTGGGTTCGAATCCCAGAGATTCCCCCATAGGAATGAATGGTCGAAATGCCCAATTGAAATGAATGGCGGGCTACCAGGTGTCAAAGTCCCCCAATGAACCTGGGAAGGAAAGAGCTGTCAGGATGGCCGAGCGGTCTAAGTCGCTGCGCTCAGGTCGCAGTCCCCACTGGAGGCGCGGGTTCGAATCCCAGAGATTCCCCCATAGGAATGAATGGTCGAAATGCCCAATTGAAATGAATGGCGGGCTACCAGGTGTCAAAGTTCCCCATTGAACCTGGGAAGGAAAGAGCTGTCAGGATGGCCGAGCGGTCTAAGTCGCTGCGCTCGGGTCGCAGTCCACACTGGAGGCGTGGGTTCGAATCCCAGAGATTCCCCCATAGGAATGAATGGTCGAAATGCCCCATTGAAATGAATGGCGGGCTACCAGGTGTCAAAGTCCCCCAATGAACCTGGGAAGGAAAGAGCTGTCAGGATGGCTGAGCGGTCTAAGTCGCTGCGTTCGGGTCGCAGTCCCCACTGGAGGCGAGGGTTCGAATCCCAGAGATTCCCCCATAGGAATGAATGGTCGAAATGCCCCATTGAAATGAATGGCGGGCTACCAGGTGTCAAAGTCCCCCAATGAACCTGGGAAGGAAAGAGCTGTCAGGATGGCCGAGCGGTCTAAGTCGCTGCGCTCGGGTCGCAGTCCCCACTGGAGGCGCGGGTTCGAATCCCAGAGATTCCCCCATAGGAATGAATGGTCGAAATGCCCAATTGAAATGAATGGCGGGCTACCAGGTGTCAAAGTGCCCCAATGAACCTGGGAAGGAAAGAGCTGTCAGGATGGCCGAGCGGTCTAAGTCGCTGCGCTCGGGTCGCAGTCCCCACTGGAGGCGTGGGTTCGAATCCCAGAGATTCCCCCATAGGAATGAATGGTCGAAATGCCCCATTGAAATGAATGGCGGGCTACCAGGTGTCAAAGTCCCCCATTGAACCTGGGAAGGAAAGAGCTGTCAGGATGGCCGAGTGGTCTAAGTCGCTGCGTTCGGGTCGCAGTCCCCACTGGAGGCGAGGGTTCGAATCCCAGAGATTCCCCCATAGGAATGAATGGTCGAAATGCCCCATTGAAATGAATGGCGGGATTCCAGGTGTCAAAGTCCACCATTGAACCTGGGAAGGAAAGAGCTGTCAGAATGGCCGAGCGGTCTAAGTCGCTGCGCTCGGGTCGCAGTCCCCACTGGAGGCGCGGGTTCGAATCCCAGAGATTCCCCCATAGGAATGAATGGTCGAAATGCCCAATTGAAATGAATGGCGGGCTACCAGGTGTCAAAGTCCCCCAATGAACCTGGGAAGGAAAGAGCTGTCAGGATGGCCGAGCGGTCTAAGTCGCTGCGCTCGGGTCGCAGTCCCCACTGGAGGCGTGGGTTCGAATCCCAGAGATTCCCCCATAGGAATGAATGGTCGAAATGCCCAATTGAAATGAATGGCGGGCTACCAGGTGTCAAAGTCCCCCATTGAACCTGGGAAGGAAAGAGCTGTCAGGATGGCTGAGCGGTCTAAGTCGCTGCGTTCGGGTCGCAGTCCCCACTGGAGGCGAGGGTTCGAATCCCAGAGATTCCCCCATAGGAATGAATGGTCGAAATGCCCCATTGAAATGAATGGCGGGCTACCAGGTGTCAAAGTCCCCCAATGAACCTGGGAAGGAAAGAGCTGTCAGGATGGCTGAGCGGTCTAAGTCGCTGCGCTCGGGTCGCAGTCCCCACTGGAGGCGCGGGTTCGAATCCCAGAGATTCCCCCATAGGAATGAATGGTCGAAATGCCCAATTGAAATGAATGGCGGGCTACCAGGTGTCAAAGTCCCCCAATAAACCTGGGAAGGAAAGAGCTGTCAGGATGGCCGAGCGGTCTACGTCGCTGCGCTCGGGTCGCAGTCCCCACTGGAGGCGCGGGTTCGAATCCCAGAGATTCCCCCATAGGAATGAATGGTCGAAATGCCCAATTGAAATGAATGGCGGGCTACCAGGTGTCAAAGTCCCCCATTGAACCTTGGAAGGAAAGAGCTGTCAGGATGGCTGAGCGGTCTAAGTCGCTGCGCTCGGGTCGCAGTCCCCACTGGAGGCGCGGGTTCGAATCCCAGAGATTCCCCCATAGGAATGAATGGTCGAAATGCCCAATTGAAATGAATGGCGGGCTACCAGGTGTCAAAGTCCCCCAATGAACCTGGGAAGGAAAGAGCTGTCAGGATGGCTGAGCGGTCTAAGTCGCTGCGCTCGGGTCGCAGTCCCCACTGGAGGCGCGGGTTCGAATCCCAGAGATTCCCCCATAGGAATGAATGGTCGAAATGCCCAATTGAAATGAATGGCGGGCTACCAGGTGTCAAAGTCCCCCAATGAACCTGGGAAGGAAAGAGCTGTCAGGATGGCCGAGCGGTCTAAGTCGCTGCGCTCGGGTCGCAGTCCACACTGGAGGCGTGGGTTCGAATCCCAGAGATTCCCCCATAGGAATGAATGGTCGAAATGCCCCATTGAAATGAATGGCGGGCTACCAGGTGTCAAAGTCCCCAATGAACCTGGGAAGGAAAGAGCTGTCAGGATGGCTGAGCGGTCTAAGTCGCTGCGTTCAGGTCGCAGTCCCCACTGGAGGCAAGGGTTCGAATCCCAGAGATTCCCCCATAGGAATGAATGGTCGAAATGCCCAATTGAATTGAATGGCGGGCTACCAGGTGTCAAAGTCCCCCAATGAACCTGGGAAGGAAAGAGCTGTCAGGATGGCCGAGCGGTCTAAGTCGCTGCGCTCGGGTCGCAGTCCCCACTGGAGGCGCGGGTTCGAATCCCAGAGATTCCCCCATAGGAATGAATGGTCGAAATGCCCCATTGAAATGAATGGCGGGCTACCAGGTGTCAAAGTCCCCCAATGAACCTGGGAAGGAAAGAGCTGTCAGGATGGCTGAGCGGTCTAAGTCGCTGCGCTCGGGTCGCAGTCCCCACTGGAGGCGCGGGTTCGAATCCCAGAGATTCCCCCATAGGAATGAATGGTCGAAATGCCCAATTGAAATGAATGGCGGGCTACCAGGTGTCAAAGTCCCCCATTGAACCTTGGAAGGAAAGAGCTGTCAGGATGGCCGAGCGGTCTAAGTCGCTGCGTTCGGGTCGCAGTCCCCACTGGAGGCAAGGGTTCGAATACCAGAGATTCCCCCATAGGAATGAATGGTCGAAATGCCCCATTGAAATGAATGGCGGGCTACCAGGTGTCAAAGTCCCCCAATGAACCTGGGAAGGAAAGAGCTGTCAGGATGGCCGAGCGGTCTAAGTCGCTGCGCTCTGGTCGCAGTCCCCACTGGAGGCGCGGGTTCGAATCCCAGAGATTCCCCCATAGGAATGAATGGTCGAAATGCCCAATTGAATTGAATGGCGGGCTACCAGGTGTCAAAGTCCCCCAATGAACCTGGGAAGGAAAGAGCTGCCAGGATGGCCGAGCGGTCTAAGTCGCTGCGCTCAGGTCGCAGTCCCCACTGGAGGCGCGGGTTCGAATCCCAGAGATTCCCCCATAGGAATGAATGGTCGAAATGCCCAATTGAAATGAATGGCGGGCTACCAGGTGTCAAAGTTCCCCATTGAACCTGGGAAGGAAAGAGCTGTCAGGATGGCCGAGCGGTCTAAGTCGCTGCGCTCGGGTCGCAGTCCACACTGGAGGCGTGGGTTCGAATCCCAGAGATTCCCCCATAGGAATGAATGGTCGAAATGCCCCATTGAAATGAATGGCGGGCTACCAGGTGTCAAAGTCCCCCAATGAACCTGGGAAGGAAAGAGCTGTCAGGATGGCTGAGCGGTCTAAGTCGCTGCGTTCGGGTCGCAGTCCCCACTGGAGGCGAGGGTTCGAATCCCAGAGATTCCCCCATAGGAATGAATGGTCGAAATGCCCCATTGAAATGAATGGCGGGCTACCAGGTGTCAAAGTCCCCCAATGAACCTGGGAAGGAAAGAGCTGTCAGGATGGCCGAGCGGTCTAAGTCGCTGCGCTCGGGTCGCAGTCCCCACTGGAGGCGTGGGTTCGAATCCCAGAGATTCCCCCATAGGAATGAATGGTCGAAATGCCCCATTGAAATGAATGGCGGGCTACCAGGTGTCAAAGTCCCCCAATGAACCTGGGAAGGAAAGAGCTGTCAGGATGGCTGAGCGGTCTAAGTCGCTGCGTTCAGGTCGCAGTCCCCACTGGAGGCGAGGGTTCGAATCCCAGAGATTCCCCCATAGGAATGAATGGTCGAAATGCCCCATTGAAATGAATGGCGGGCTACCAGGTGTCAAAGTCCCCCAATGAACCTGGGAAGGAAAGAGCTGTCAGGATGGCCGAGCGGTCTAAGTCGCTGCGCTCAGGTCGCAGTCCCCACTGGAGGCGCGGGTTCGAATCCCAGAGATTCCCCCATAGGAATGAATGGTCGAAATGCCCAATTGAAATGAATGGCGGGCTACCAGGTGTCAAAGTCCCCCATTGAACCTTGGAAGGAAAGAGCTGTCAGGATGGCTGAGCGGTCTAAGTCGCTGCGCTCGGGTCGCAGTCCCCACTGGAGGCGCGGGTTCGAATCCCAGAGATTCCCCCATAGGAATGAATGGTCGAAATGCCCCATTGAAATGAATGGCGGGCTACCAGGTGTCAAAGTCCCCAATGAACCTGGGAAGGAAAGAGCTGTCAGGATGGCTGAGCGGTCTAAGTCGCTGCGCTCGGGTCGCAGTCCCCACTGGAGGCGCGGGTTCGAATCCCAGAGATTCCCCCATAGGAATGAATGGTCGAAATGCCCAATTGAAATGAATGGCGGGCTACCAGGTGTCAAAGTCCCCCATTGAACCTTGGAAGGAAAGAGCTGTCAGGATGGCCGAGCGGTCTAAGTCGCTGCGTTCGGGTCGCAGTCCCCACTGGAGGCAAGGGTTCGAATCCCAGAGATTCCCCCATAGGAATGAATGGTCGAAATGCCCCATTGAAATGAATGGCGGGCTACCAGGTGTCAAAGTCCCCCAATGAACCTGGGAAGGAAAGAGCTGTCAGGATGGCCGAGCGGTCTAAGTCGCTGCGCTCTGGTCGCAGTCCCCACTGGAGGCGCGGGTTCGAATCCCAGAGATTCCCCCATAGGAATGAATGGTCGAAATGCCCAATTGAATTGAATGGCGGGCTACCAGGTGTCAAAGTCCCCCAATGAACCTGGGAAGGAAAGAGCTGCCAGGATGGCCGAGCGGTCTAAGTCGCTGCGCTCAGGTCGCAGTCCCCACTGGAGGCGCGGGTTCGAATCCCAGAGATTCCCCCATAGGAATGAATGGTCGAAATGCCCAATTGAAATGAATGGCGGGCTACCAGGTGTCAAAGTTCCCCATTGAACCTGGGAAGGAAAGAGCTGTCAGGATGGCCGAGCGGTCTAAGTCGCTGCGCTCGGGTCGCAGTCCCCACTGGAGGCGCGGGTTCGAATCCCAGAGATTCCCCCATAGGAATGAATGGTCGAAATGCCCCATTGAAATGAATGGCGGGCTACCAGGTGTCAAAGTCCCCCAATGAACCTGGGAAGGAAAGAGCTGTCAGGATGGCTGAGCGGTCTAAGTCGCTGCGCTCGGGTCGCAGTCCCCACTGGAGGCGCGGGTTCGAATCCCAGAGATTCCCCCATAGGAATGAATGGTCGAAATGCCCAATTGAAATGAATGGCGGGCTACCAGGTGTCAAAGTCCCCCATTGAACCTTGGAAGGAAAGAGCTGTCAGGATGGCCGAGCGGTCTAAGTCGCTGCGTTCGGGTCGCAGTCCCCACTGGAGGCGCGGGTTCGAATCCCAGAGATTCCCCCATAGGAATGAATGGTCGAAATGCCCCATTGAAATGAATGGCGGGCTACCAGGTGTCAAAGTCCCCCAATGAACCTGGGAAGGAAAGAGCTGTCAGGATGGCTGAGCGGTCTAAGTCGCTGCGCTCGGGTCGCAGTCCCCACTGGAGGCGCCGGTTCGAATCCCAGAGATTCCCCCATAGGAATGAATGGTCGAAATGCCCAATTGAAATGAATGGCGGGCTACCAGGTGTCAAAGTCCCCCATTGAACCTTGGAAGGAAAGAGCTGTCAGGATGGCCGAGCGGTCTAAGTCGCTGCGTTCGGGTCGCAGTCCCCACTGGAGGCAAGGGTTCGAATCCCAGAGATTCCCCCATAGGAATGAATGGTCGAAATGCCCCATTGAAATGAATGGCGGGCTACCAGGTGTCAAAGTCCCCCATTGAACCTTGGAAGGAAAGAGCTGTCAGGATGGCCGAGCGGTCTAAGTCGCTGCGCTCTGGTCGCAGTCCCCACTGGAGGCGCGGGTTCGAATCCCAGAGATTCCCCCATAGGAATGAATGGTCGAAATGCCCAATTGAATTGAATGGCGGGCTACCAGGTGTCAAAGTCCCCCAATGAACCTGGGAAGGAAAGAGCTGCCAGGATGGCCGAGCGGTCTAAGTCGCTGCGCTCAGGTCGCAGTCCCCACTGGAGGCGCGGGTTCGAATCCCAGAGATTCCCCCATAGGAATGAATGGTCGAAATGCCCAATTGAAATGAATGGCGGGCTACCAGGTGTCAAAGTTCCCCATTGAACCTGGGAAGGAAAGAGCTGTCAGGATGGCCGAGCGGTCTAAGTCGCTGCGCTCGGGTCGCAGTCCCCACTGGAGGCGCGGGTTCGAATCCCAGAGATTCCCCCATAGGAATGAATGGTCGAAATGCCCCATTGAAATGAATGGCGGGCTACCAGGTGTCAAAGTCCCCCAATGAACCTGGGAAGGAAAGAGCTGTCAGGATGGCTGAGCGGTCTAAGTCGCTGCGCTCGGGTCGCAGTCCCCACTGGAGGCGCGGGTTCGAATCCCAGAGATTCCCCCATAGGAATGAATGGTCGAAATGCCCAATTGAAATGAATGGCGGGCTACCAGGTGTCAAAGTCCCCCAATAAACCTGGGAAGGAAAGAGCTGTCAGGATGGCCGAGCGGTCTACGTCGCTGCGCTCGGGTCGCAGTCCCCACTGGAGGCGCGGGTTCGAATCCCAGAGATTCCCCATAGGAATGAATGGTCGAAATGCCCAATTGAAATGAATGGCGGGCTACCAGGTGTCAAAGTCCCCCATTGAACCTTGGAAGGAAAGAGCTGTCAGGATGGCTGAGCGGTCTAAGTCGCTGCGCTCGGGTCGCAGTCCCCACTGGAGGCGCGGGTTCGAATCCCAGAGATTCCCCCATAGGAATGAATGGTCGAAATGCCCAATTGAAATGAATGGCGGGCTACCAGGTGTCAAAGTCCCCCAATGAACCTGGGAAGGAAAGAGCTGTCAGGATGGCTGAGCGGTCTAAGTCGCTGCGCTCGGGTCGCAGTCCCCACTGGAGGCGCGGGTTCGAATCCCAGAGATTCCCCCATAGGAATGAATGGTCGAAATGCCCAATTGAAATGAATGGCGGGCTACCAGGTGTCAAAGTCCCCCAATGAACCTGGGAAGGAAAGAGCTGTCAGGATGGCCGAGCGGTCTAAGTCGCTGCGCTCGGGTCGCAGTCCCCACTGGAGGCGCGGGTTCGAATCCCAGAGATTCCCCCATAGGAATGAATGGTCGAAATGCCCCATTGAAATGAATGGCGGGCTACCAGGTGTCAAAGTCCCCCAATGAACCTGGGAAGGAAAGAGCTGTCAGGATGGCTGAGCGGTCTAAGTCGCTGCGCTCGGGTCGCAGTCCCCACTGGAGGCGCGGGTTCGAATCCCAGAGATTCCCCCATAGGAATGAATGGTCGAAATGCCCAATTGAAATGAATGGCGGGCTACCAGGTGTCAAAGTCCCCCATTGAACCTTGGAAGGAAAGAGCTGTCAGGATGGCCGAGCGGTCTAAGTCGCTGCGTTCGGGTCGCAGTCCCCACTGGAGGCAAGGGTTCGAATACCAGAGATTCCCCCATAGGAATGAATGGTCGAAATGCCCCATTGAAATGAATGGCGGGCTACCAGGTGTCAAAGTCCCCCAATGAACCTGGGAAGGAAAGAGCTGTCAGGATGGCCGAGCGGTCTAAGTCGCTGCGCTCTGGTCGCAGTCCCCACTGGAGGCGCGGGTTCGAATCCCAGAGATTCCCCCATAGGAATGAATGGTCGAAATGCCCAATTGAATTGAATGGCGGGCTACCAGGTGTCAAAGTCCCCCCAATGAACCTGGGAAGGAAAGAGCTGCCAGGATGGCCGAGCGGTCTAAGTCGCTGCGCTCAGGTCGCAGTCCCCACTGGAGGCGCGGGTTCGAATCCCAGAGATTCCCCCATAGGAATGAATGGTCGAAATGCCCAATTGAAATGAATGGCGGGCTACCAGGTGTCAAAGTTCCCCATTGAACCTGGGAAGGAAAGAGCTGTCAGGATGGCCGAGCGGTCTAAGTCGCTGCGCTCTGGTCGCAGTCCACACTGGAGGCGTGGGTTCGAATCCCAGAGATTCCCCCATAGGAATGAATGGTCGAAATGCCCCATTGAAATGAATGGCGGGCTACCAGGTGTCAAAGTCCCCCAATGAACCTGGGAAGGAAAGAGCTGTCAGGATGGCTGAGCGGTCTAAGTCGCTGCGTTCGGGTCGCAGTCCCCACTGGAGGCGAGGGTTCGAATCCCAGAGATTCCCCCATAGGAATGAATGGTCGAAATGCCCCATTGAAATGAATGGCGGGCTACCAGGTGTCAAAGTCCCCCAATGAACCTGGGAAGGAAAGAGCTGTCAGGATGGCCGAGCGGTCTAAGTCGCTGCGCTCGGGTCGCAGTCCCCACTGGAGGCGAGGGTTCGAATCCCAGAGATTCCCCCATAGGAATGAATGGTCGAAATGCCCCATTGAAATGAATGGCGGGCTACCAGGTGTCAAAGTCCCCCAATGAACCTGGGAAGGAAAGAGCTGTCAGGATGGCTGAGCGGTCTAAGTCGCTGCGTTCAGGTCGCAGTCCCCACTGGAGGCGAGGGTTCGAATCCCAGAGATTCCCCCATAGGAATGAATGGTCGAAATGCCCCATTGAAATGAATGGCGGGCTACCAGGTGTCAAAGTCCCCCAATGAACCTGGGAAGGAAAGAGCTGTCAGGATGGCCGAGCGGTCTAAGTCGCTGCGCTCAGGTCGCAGTCCCCACTGGAGGCGCGGGTTCGAATCCCAGAGATTCCCCCATAGGAATGAATGGTCGAAATGCCCAATTGAAATGAATGGCGGGCTACCAGGTGTCAAAGTCCCCCATTGAACCTGGAAGGAAAGAGCTGTCAGGATGGCTGAGCGGTCTAAGTCGCTGCGCTCGGGTCGCAGTCCCCACTGGAGGCGCGGGTTCGAATCCCAGAGATTCCCCCATAGGAATGAATGGTCGAAATGCCCCATTGAAATGAATGGCGGGCTACCAGGTGTCAAAGTCCCCCAATGAACCTGGGAAGGAAAGAGCTGTCAGGATGGCCGAGCGGTCTAAGTCGCTGCGCTCGGGTCGCAGTCCCCACTGGAGGCGCGGGTTCGAATCCCAGAGATTCCCCCATAGGAATGAATGGTCGAAATGCCCAATTGAAATGAATGGCGGGCTACCAGGTGTCAAAGTCCCCCAATGAACCTTGGAAGGAAAGAGCTGTCAGGATGGCCGAGCGGTCTAAGTCGCTGCGCTCGGGTCGCAGTCCCCACTGGAGGCGCGGGTTCGAATCCCAGAGATTCCCCCATAGGAATGAATGGTCGAAATGCCCCATTGAAATGAATGGCGGGCTACCAGGTGTCAAAGTCCCCCAATGAACCTGGGAAGGAAAGAGCTGTCAGATGGTCCGAGCGGTCTAAGTCGCTGCGCTCTGGTCGCAGTCCCCACTGGAGGCGCGGGTTCGAATCCAGAGATTCCCCATAGGAATGAATGGT
>NW_027520759.1:105000-147928 GCF_051991255.1 Vanacampus margaritifer | reverse complement strand
ATCCCTCGTGAGACCTACTGATCCCATTCACTTTAACGCCCTACTGTGCCTCTTCCTAACCCCAACCACTTTGGGAACTGTGCCTAACCCCAACCACTTTGGGAACTGTGCCTAACCCTAACCACTTTGGGAGCTGTGCCTAACCCTAACCTTGGGAACCCTAGTGGTTGAATCTAACCCTAGCGACACACGACGTGGGATTTTTGTCTTGAACGACTCCAGAACGGGACTCCAGGGATCTGCACATCACAAACCCAGAATTTTGACCGGGGGTGGGACTGCAGGTGGCCAGGGTAAGCGTAAATCCTTGGCTATGGCATAACAGGTGGCGAGTTTCTAATTGAACGGCGTAAATCCTTAACATGCATAGTTTGATAGGTGGCAATCGGCGTAAAACCTTTAATTCGGGGTGGGAGTGTTTGTGATTGTGAGTGAACTGATGGAAACGGGATGGAGAAGGACGAAACAGAGAAAACACCAAATGTGGAAAGTAAAAGCCCAGACAAACAACACCAAACATGGACAGTGGAAGAACAACAATATGCAGTAACACCAAGAAAGGACAGTAAGAAAGCCAAATGAAGGAGAGCAACTAAGCCAAAAAGGACAACACCAAGGAAGGAAAGAAGGAAAGTCAAGCAAGACGTCAAGTGCAAACCGTCCTGGGCATGACGTTAAACTGCATCCAGATGAGACTCCGCCTGAAGAAGGACTAACAAACTCCGAAACGTCGCGAACACGGGTCTCATCAGGTATAGTGCACACTTGTATATATTGTAAATAGAACTTATTACTTATGATACAAAGGCCAACTCAGATAAGCAATGCACGCATGCATGATAAAACACCAAGCAAGGAAAGAATGGAAGTCAAGATGGACGAGAGAACACACCAAGTAAGGAAAGAAGAAAGATCATGCAAGAAAGGAAAGTAAGCTAACCTGAAAGAAGGAATGAATGATGGACATTAGGAGGAGGAGCCTCAGTGTGTTGGTGGGGTGTCGTAGGACCGTGCACTTACGCCTTCGTTTGGGCGTCTCAGTCCCCTAACCTAACTCGCCAGTGCCACCACCTTACCTGTGCTCTGGGGATCCCTCGTGAGACCTACTGATCCCATTCACTTTAACGCCCTACTGTGCCTCTTCCTAACCCCAACCACTTTGGGAACTGTGCCTAACCCCAACCACTTTGGGAACTGTGCCTAACCCTAACCACTTTGGGAGCTGTGCCTAACCCTAACCTTGGGAACCCTAGTGGTTGAATCTAACCCTAGCGACACACGACGTGGGATTTTTGTCTTGAACGACTCCAGAACGGGACTCCAGGGATCTGCACATCACAAACCCAGAATTTTGACCGGGGGTGGGACTGCAGGTGGCCAGGGTAAGCGTAAATCCTTGGCTATGGCATAACAGGTGGCGAGTTTCTAATTGAACGGCGTAAATCCTTAACATGCATAGTTTGATAGGTGGCAATCGGCGTAAAACCTTTAATTCGGGGTGGGAGTGTTTGTGATTGTGAGTGAACTGATGGACACGGGATGGAGAAGGACGAAACAGAGAAAACACCAAATGTGGAAAGTAAAAGCCCAGACAAACAACACCAAACATGGACAGTGGAAGAACAACAATATGCAGTAACACCAAGAAAGGACAGTAAGAAAGCCAAATGAAGGAGAGCAACTAAGCCAAAAAGGACAACACCAAGGAAGGAAAGAAGGAAAGTCAAGCAAGACGTCAAGTGCAAACCGTCCTGGGCATGACGTTAAACTGCATCCAGATGAGACTCCGCCTGAAGAAGGACTAACAAACTCCGAAACGTCGCGAACACGGGTCTCATCAGGTATAGTGCACACTTGTATATATTGTAAATAGAACTTATTACTTATGATACAAAGGCCAACTCAGATAAGCAATGCACGCATGCATGATAAAACACCAAGCAAGGAAAGAATGGAAGTCA
This sequence comes from Vanacampus margaritifer, assembly GCF_051991255.1. Lineage (NCBI taxonomy): Eukaryota > Metazoa > Chordata > Actinopteri > Syngnathiformes > Syngnathidae > Vanacampus > Vanacampus margaritifer. The sequence continues at coordinate 145,967 of NW_027520759.1, read as the reverse complement.
AGATGGACGAGAGAACACACCAAGTAAGGAAAGAAGAAAGATCATGCAAGAAAGGAAAGTAAGCTAACCTGAAAGAAGGAATGAATGATGGACATTAGGAGGAGGAGCCTCAGTGTGTTGGTGGGGTGTCGTAGGACCGTGCACTTACGCCTTCGTTTGGGCGTCTCAGTCCCCTAACCTAACTCGCCAGTGCCACCACCTTACCTGTGCTCTGGGGATCCCTCGTGAGACCTACTGATCCCATTCACTTTAACGCCCTACTGTGCCTCTTCCTAACCCCAACCACTTTGGGAACTGTGCCTAACCCCAACCACTTTGGGAACTGTGCCTAACCCTAACCACTTTGGGAGCTGTGCCTAACCCTAACCTTGGGAACCCTAGTGGTTGAATCTAACCCTAGCGACACACGACGTGGGATTTTTGTCTTGAACGACTCCAGAACGGGACTCCAGGGATCTGCACATCACAAACCCAGAATTTTGACCGGGGGTGGGACTGCAGGTGGCCAGGGTAAGCGTAAATCCTTGGCTATGGCATAACAGGTGGCGAGTTTCTAATTGAACGGCGTAAATCCTTAACATGCATAGTTTGATAGGTGGCAATCGGCGTAAAACCTTTAATTCGGGGTGGGAGTGTTTGTGATTGTGAGTGAACTGATGGAAACGGGATGGAGAAGGACGAAACAGAGAAAACACCAAATGTGGAAAGTAAAAGCCCAGACAAACAACACCAAACATGGACAGTGGAAGAACAACAATATGCAGTAACACCAAGAAAGGACAGTAAGAAAGCCAAATGAAGGAGAGCAACTAAGCCAAAAAGGACAACACCAAGGAAGGAAAGAAGGAAAGTCAAGCAAGACGTCAAGTGCAAACCGTCCTGGGCATGACGTTAAACTGCATCCAGATGAGACTCCGCCTGAAGAAGGACTAACAAACTCCGAAACGTCGCGAACACGGGTCTCATCAGGTATAGTGCACACTTGTATATATTGTAAATAGAACTTATTACTTATGATACAAAGGCCAACTCAGATAAGCAATGCACGCATGCATGATAAAACACCAAGCAAGGAAAGAATGGAAGTCAAGATGGACGAGAGAACACACCAAGTAAGGAAAGAAGAAAGATCATGCAAGAAAGGAAAGTAAGCTAACCTGAAAGAAGGAATGAATGATGGACATTAGGAGGAGGAGCCTCAGTGTGTTGGTGGGGTGTCGTAGGACCGTGCACTTACGCCTTCGTTTGGGCGTCTCAGTCCCCTAACCTAACTCGCCAGTGCCACCACCTTACCTGTGCTCTGGGGATCCCTCGTGAGACCTACTGATCCCATTCACTTTAACGCCCTACTGTGCCTCTTCCTAACCCCAACCACTTTGGGAACTGTGCCTAACCCCAACCACTTTGGGAACTGTGCCTAACCCTAACCACTTTGGGAGCTGTGCCTAACCCTAACCTTGGGAACCCTAGTGGTTGAATCTAACCCTAGCGACACACGACGTGGGATTTTTGTCTTGAACGACTCCAGAACGGGACTCCAGGGATCTGCACATCACAAACCCAGAATTTTGACCGGGGGTGGGACTGCAGGTGGCCAGGGTAAGCGTAAATCCTTGGCTATGGCATAACAGGTGGCGAGTTTCTAATTGAACGGCGTAAATCCTTAACATGCATAGTTTGATAGGTGGCAATCGGCGTAAAACCTTTAATTCGGGGTGGGAGTGTTTGTGATTGTGAGTGAACTGATGGAAACGGGATGGAGAAGGACGAAACAGAGAAAACACCAAATGTGGAAAGTAAAAGCCCAGACAAACAACACCAAACATGGACAGTGGAAGAACAACAATATGCAGTAACACCAAGAAAGGACAGTAAGAAAGCCAAATGAAGGAGAGCAACTAAGCCAAAAAGGACAACACCAAGGAAGGAAAGAAGGAAAGTCAAGCAAGACGTCAAGTGCAAACCGTCCTGGGCATGACGTTAAACTGCATCCAGATGAGACTCCGCCTGAAGAAGGACTAACAAACTCCGAAACGTCGCGAACACGGGTCTCATCAGGTATAGTGCACACTTGTATATATTGTAAATAGAACTTATTACTTATGATACAAAGGCCAACTCAGATAAGCAATGCACGCATGCATGATAAAACACCAAGCAAGGAAAGAATGGAAGTCAAGATGGACGAGAGAACACACCAAGTAAGGAAAGAAGAAAGATCATGCAAGAAAGGAAAGTAAGCTAACCTGAAAGAAGGAATGAATGATGGACATTAGGAGGAGGAGCCTCAGTGTGTTGGTGGGGTGTCGTAGGACCGTGCACTTACGCCTTCGTTTGGGCGTCTCAGTCCCCTAACCTAACTCGCCAGTGCCACCACCTTACCTGTGCTCTGGGGATCCCTCGTGAGACCTACTGATCCCATTCACTTTAACGCCCTACTGTGCCTCTTCCTAACCCCAACCACTTTGGGAACTGTGCCTAACCCCAACCACTTTGGGAACTGTGCCTAACCCTAACCACTTTGGGAGCTGTGCCTAACCCTAACCTTGGGAACCCTAGTGGTTGAATCTAACCCTAGCGACACACGACGTGGGATTTTTGTCTTGAACGACTCCAGAACGGGACTCCAGGGATCTGCACATCACAAACCCAGAATTTTGACCGGGGGTGGGACTGCAGGTGGCCAGGGTAAGCGTAAATCCTTGGCTATGGCATAACAGGTGGCGAGTTTCTAATTGAACGGCGTAAATCCTTAACATGCATAGTTTGATAGGTGGCAATCGGCGTAAAACCTTTAATTCGGGGTGGGAGTGTTTGTGATTGTGAGTGAACTGATGGAAACGGGATGGAGAAGGACGAAACAGAGAAAACACCAAATGTGGAAAGTAAAAGCCCAGACAAACAACACCAAACATGGACAGTGGAAGAACAACAATATGCAGTAACACCAAGAAAGGACAGTAAGAAAGCCAAATGAAGGAGAGCAACTAAGCCAAAAAGGACAACACCAAGGAAGGAAAGAAGGAAAGTCAAGCAAGACGTCAAGTGCAAACCGTCCTGGGCATGACGTTAAACTGCATCCAGATGAGACTCCGCCTGAAGAAGGACTAACAAACTCCGAAACGTCGCGAACACGGGTCTCATCAGGTATAGTGCACACTTGTATATATTGTAAATAGAACTTATTACTTATGATACAAAGGCCAACTCAGATAAGCAATGCACGCATGCATGATAAAACACCAAGCAAGGAAAGAATGGAAGTCAAGATGGACGAGAGAACACACCAAGTAAGGAAAGAAGAAAGATCATGCAAGAAAGGAAAGTAAGCTAACCTGAAAGAAGGAATGAATGATGGACATTAGGAGGAGGAGCCTCAGTGTGTTGGTGGGGTGTCGTAGGACCGTGCACTTACGCCTTCGTTTGGGCGTCTCAGTCCCCTAACCTAACTCGCCAGTGCCACCACCTTACCTGTGCTCTGGGGATCCCTCGTGAGACCTACTGATCCCATTCACTTTAACGCCCTACTGTGCCTCTTCCTAACCCCAACCACTTTGGGAACTGTGCCTAACCCCAACCACTTTGGGAACTGTGCCTAACCCTAACCACTTTGGGAGCTGTGCCTAACCCTAACCTTGGGAACCCTAGTGGTTGAATCTAACCCTAGCGACACACGACGTGGGATTTTTGTCTTGAACGACTCCAGAACGGGACTCCAGGGATCTGCACATCACAAACCCAGAATTTTGACCGGGGGTGGGACTGCAGGTGGCCAGGGTAAGCGTAAATCCTTGGCTATGGCATAACAGGTGGCGAGTTTCTAATTGAACGGCGTAAATCCTTAACATGCATAGTTTGATAGGTGGCAATCGGCGTAAAACCTTTAATTCGGGGTGGGAGTGTTTGTGATTGTGAGTGAACTGATGGAAACGGGATGGAGAAGGACGAAACAGAGAAAACACCAAATGTGGAAAGTAAAAGCCCAGACAAACAACACCAAACATGGACAGTGGAAGAACAACAATATGCAGTAACACCAAGAAAGGACAGTAAGAAAGCCAAATGAAGGAGAGCAACTAAGCCAAAAAGGACAACACCAAGGAAGGAAAGAAGGAAAGTCAAGCAAGACGTCAAGTGCAAACCGTCCTGGGCATGACGTTAAACTGCATCCAGATGAGACTCCGCCTGAAGAAGGACTAACAAACTCCGAAACGTCGCGAACACGGGTCTCATCAGGTATAGTGCACACTTGTATATATTGTAAATAGAACTTATTACTTATGATACAAAGGCCAACTCAGATAAGCAATGCACGCATGCATGATAAAACACCAAGCAAGGAAAGAATGGAAGTCAAGATGGACGAGAGAACACACCAAGTAAGGAAAGAAGAAAGATCATGCAAGAAAGGAAAGTAAGCTAACCTGAAAGAAGGAATGAATGATGGACATTAGGAGGAGGAGCCTCAGTGTGTTGGTGGGGTGTCGTAGGACCGTGCACTTACGCCTTCGTTTGGGCGTCTCAGTCCCCTAACCTAACTCGCCAGTGCCACCACCTTACCTGTGCTCTGGGGATCCCTCGTGAGACCTACTGATCCCATTCACTTTAACGCCCTACTGTGCCTCTTCCTAACCCCAACCACTTTGGGAACTGTGCCTAACCCCAACCACTTTGGGAACTGTGCCTAACCCTAACCACTTTGGGAGCTGTGCCTAACCCTAACCTTGGGAACCCTAGTGGTTGAATCTAACCCTAGCGACACACGACGTGGGATTTTTGTCTTGAACGACTCCAGAACGGGACTCCAGGGATCTGCACATCACAAACCCAGAATTTTGACCGGGGGTGGGACTGCAGGTGGCCAGGGTAAGCGTAAATCCTTGGCTATGGCATAACAGGTGGCGAGTTTCTAATTGAACGGCGTAAATCCTTAACATGCATAGTTTGATAGGTGGCAATCGGCGTAAAACCTTTAATTCGGGGTGGGAGTGTTTGTGATTGTGAGTGAACTGATGGAAACGGGATGGAGAAGGACGAAACAGAGAAAACACCAAATGTGGAAAGTAAAAGCCCAGACAAACAACACCAAACATGGACAGTGGAAGAACAACAATATGCAGTAACACCAAGAAAGGACAGTAAGAAAGCCAAATGAAGGAGAGCAACTAAGCCAAAAAGGACAACACCAAGGAAGGAAAGAAGGAAAGTCAAGCAAGACGTCAAGTGCAAACCGTCCTGGGCATGACGTTAAACTGCATCCAGATGAGACTCCGCCTGAAGAAGGACTAACAAACTCCGAAACGTCGCGAACACGGGTCTCATCAGGTATAGTGCACACTTGTATATATTGTAAATAGAACTTATTACTTATGATACAAAGGCCAACTCAGATAAGCAATGCACGCATGCATGATAAAACACCAAGCAAGGAAAGAATGGAAGTCAAGATGGACGAGAGAACACACCAAGTAAGGAAAGAAGAAAGATCATGCAAGAAAGGAAAGTAAGCTAACCTGAAAGAAGGAATGAATGATGGACATTAGGAGGAGGAGCCTCAGTGTGTTGGTGGGGTGTCGTAGGACCGTGCACTTACGCCTTCGTTTGGGCGTCTCAGTCCCCTAACCTAACTCGCCAGTGCCACCACCTTACCTGTGCTCTGGGGATCCCTCGTGAGACCTACTGATCCCATTCACTTTAACGCCCTACTGTGCCTCTTCCTAACCCCAACCACTTTGGGAACTGTGCCTAACCCCAACCACTTTGGGAACTGTGCCTAACCCTAACCACTTTGGGAGCTGTGCCTAACCCTAACCTTGGGAACCCTAGTGGTTGAATCTAACCCTAGCGACACACGACGTGGGATTTTTGTCTTGAACGACTCCAGAACGGGACTCCAGGGATCTGCACATCACAAACCCAGAATTTTGACCGGGGGTGGGACTGCAGGTGGCCAGGGTAAGCGTAAATCCTTGGCTATGGCATAACAGGTGGCGAGTTTCTAATTGAACGGCGTAAATCCTTAACATGCATAGTTTGATAGGTGGCAATCGGCGTAAAACCTTTAATTCGGGGTGGGAGTGTTTGTGATTGTGAGTGAACTGATGGAAACGGGATGGAGAAGGACGAAACAGAGAAAACACCAAATGTGGAAAGTAAAAGCCCAGACAAACAACACCAAACATGGACAGTGGAAGAACAACAATATGCAGTAACACCAAGAAAGGACAGTAAGAAAGCCAAATGAAGGAGAGCAACTAAGCCAAAAAGGACAACACCAAGGAAGGAAAGAAGGAAAGTCAAGCAAGACGTCAAGTGCAAACCGTCCTGGGCATGACGTTAAACTGCATCCAGATGAGACTCCGCCTGAAGAAGGACTAACAAACTCCGAAACGTCGCGAACACGGGTCTCATCAGGTATAGTGCACACTTGTATATATTGTAAATAGAACTTATTACTTATGATACAAAGGCCAACTCAGATAAGCAATGCACGCATGCATGATAAAACACCAAGCAAGGAAAGAATGGAAGTCAAGATGGACGAGAGAACACACCAAGTAAGGAAAGAAGAAAGATCATGCAAGAAAGGAAAGTAAGCTAACCTGAAAGAAGGAATGAATGATGGACATTAGGAGGAGGAGCCTCAGTGTGTTGGTGGGGTGTCGTAGGACCGTGCACTTACGCCTTCGTTTGGGCGTCTCAGTCCCCTAACCTAACTCGCCAGTGCCACCACCTTACCTGTGCTCTGGGGATCCCTCGTGAGACCTACTGATCCCATTCACTTTAACGCCCTACTGTGCCTCTTCCTAACCCCAACCACTTTGGGAACTGTGCCTAACCCCAACCACTTTGGGAACTGTGCCTAACCCTAACCACTTTGGGAGCTGTGCCTAACCCTAACCTTGGGAACCCTAGTGGTTGAATCTAACCCTAGCGACACACGACGTGGGATTTTTGTCTTGAACGACTCCAGAACGGGACTCCAGGGATCTGCACATCACAAACCCAGAATTTTGACCGGGGGTGGGACTGCAGGTGGCCAGGGTAAGCGTAAATCCTTGGCTATGGCATAACAGGTGGCGAGTTTCTAATTGAACGGCGTAAATCCTTAACATGCATAGTTTGATAGGTGGCAATCGGCGTAAAACCTTTAATTCGGGGTGGGAGTGTTTGTGATTGTGAGTGAACTGATGGAAACGGGATGGAGAAGGACGAAACAGAGAAAACACCAAATGTGGAAAGTAAAAGCCCAGACAAACAACACCAAACATGGACAGTGGAAGAACAACAATATGCAGTAACACCAAGAAAGGACAGTAAGAAAGCCAAATGAAGGAGAGCAACTAAGCCAAAAAGGACAACACCAAGGAAGGAAAGAAGGAAAGTCAAGCAAGACGTCAAGTGCAAACCGTCCTGGGCATGACGTTAAACTGCATCCAGATGAGACTCCGCCTGAAGAAGGACTAACAAACTCCGAAACGTCGCGAACACGGGTCTCATCAGGTATAGTGCACACTTGTATATATTGTAAATAGAACTTATTACTTATGATACAAAGGCCAACTCAGATAAGCAATGCACGCATGCATGATAAAACACCAAGCAAGGAAAGAATGGAAGTCAAGATGGACGAGAGAACACACCAAGTAAGGAAAGAAGAAAGATCATGCAAGAAAGGAAAGTAAGCTAACCTGAAAGAAGGAATGAATGATGGACATTAGGAGGAGGAGCCTCAGTGTGTTGGTGGGGTGTCGTAGGACCGTGCACTTACGCCTTCGTTTGGGCGTCTCAGTCCCCTAACCTAACTCGCCAGTGCCACCACCTTACCTGTGCTCTGGGGATCCCTCGTGAGACCTACTGATCCCATTCACTTTAACGCCCTACTGTGCCTCTTCCTAACCCCAACCACTTTGGGAACTGTGCCTAACCCCAACCACTTTGGGAACTGTGCCTAACCCTAACCACTTTGGGAGCTGTGCCTAACCCTAACCTTGGGAACCCTAGTGGTTGAATCTAACCCTAGCGACACACGACGTGGGATTTTTGTCTTGAACGACTCCAGAACGGGACTCCAGGGATCTGCACATCACAAACCCAGAATTTTGACCGGGGGTGGGACTGCAGGTGGCCAGGGTAAGCGTAAATCCTTGGCTATGGCATAACAGGTGGCGAGTTTCTAATTGAACGGCGTAAATCCTTAACATGCATAGTTTGATAGGTGGCAATCGGCGTAAAACCTTTAATTCGGGGTGGGAGTGTTTGTGATTGTGAGTGAACTGATGGAAACGGGATGGAGAAGGACGAAACAGAGAAAACACCAAATGTGGAAAGTAAAAGCCCAGACAAACAACACCAAACATGGACAGTGGAAGAACAACAATATGCAGTAACACCAAGAAAGGACAGTAAGAAAGCCAAATGAAGGAGAGCAACTAAGCCAAAAAGGACAACACCAAGGAAGGAAAGAAGGAAAGTCAAGCAAGACGTCAAGTGCAAACCGTCCTGGGCATGACGTTAAACTGCATCCAGATGAGACTCCGCCTGAAGAAGGACTAACAAACTCCGAAACGTCGCGAACACGGGTCTCATCAGGTATAGTGCACACTTGTATATATTGTAAATAGAACTTATTACTTATGATACAAAGGCCAACTCAGATAAGCAATGCACGCATGCATGATAAAACACCAAGCAAGGAAAGAATGGAAGTCAAGATGGACGAGAGAACACACCAAGTAAGGAAAGAAGAAAGATCATGCAAGAAAGGAAAGTAAGCTAACCTGAAAGAAGGAATGAATGATGGACATTAGGAGGAGGAGCCTCAGTGTGTTGGTGGGGTGTCGTAGGACCGTGCACTTACGCCTTCGTTTGGGCGTCTCAGTCCCCTAACCTAACTCGCCAGTGCCACCACCTTACCTGTGCTCTGGGGATCCCTCGTGAGACCTACTGATCCCATTCACTTTAACGCCCTACTGTGCCTCTTCCTAACCCCAACCACTTTGGGAACTGTGCCTAACCCCAACCACTTTGGGAACTGTGCCTAACCCTAACCACTTTGGGAGCTGTGCCTAACCCTAACCTTGGGAACCCTAGTGGTTGAATCTAACCCTAGCGACACACGACGTGGGATTTTTGTCTTGAACGACTCCAGAACGGGACTCCAGGGATCTGCACATCACAAACCCAGAATTTTGACCGGGGGTGGGACTGCAGGTGGCCAGGGTAAGCGTAAATCCTTGGCTATGGCATAACAGGTGGCGAGTTTCTAATTGAACGGCGTAAATCCTTAACATGCATAGTTTGATAGGTGGCAATCGGCGTAAAACCTTTAATTCGGGGTGGGAGTGTTTGTGATTGTGAGTGAACTGATGGAAACGGGATGGAGAAGGACGAAACAGAGAAAACACCAAATGTGGAAAGTAAAAGCCCAGACAAACAACACCAAACATGGACAGTGGAAGAACAACAATATGCAGTAACACCAAGAAAGGACAGTAAGAAAGCCAAATGAAGGAGAGCAACTAAGCCAAAAAGGACAACACCAAGGAAGGAAAGAAGGAAAGTCAAGCAAGACGTCAAGTGCAAACCGTCCTGGGCATGACGTTAAACTGCATCCAGATGAGACTCCGCCTGAAGAAGGACTAACAAACTCCGAAACGTCGCGAACACGGGTCTCATCAGGTATAGTGCACACTTGTATATATTGTAAATAGAACTTATTACTTATGATACAAAGGCCAACTCAGATAAGCAATGCACGCATGCATGATAAAACACCAAGCAAGGAAAGAATGGAAGTCAAGATGGACGAGAGAACACACCAAGTAAGGAAAGAAGAAAGATCATGCAAGAAAGGAAAGTAAGCTAACCTGAAAGAAGGAATGAATGATGGACATTAGGAGGAGGAGCCTCAGTGTGTTGGTGGGGTGTCGTAGGACCGTGCACTTACGCCTTCGTTTGGGCGTCTCAGTCCCCTAACCTAACTCGCCAGTGCCACCACCTTACCTGTGCTCTGGGGATCCCTCGTGAGACCTACTGATCCCATTCACTTTAACGCCCTACTGTGCCTCTTCCTAACCCCAACCACTTTGGGAACTGTGCCTAACCCCAACCACTTTGGGAACTGTGCCTAACCCTAACCACTTTGGGAGCTGTGCCTAACCCTAACCTTGGGAACCCTAGTGGTTGAATCTAACCCTAGCGACACACGACGTGGGATTTTTGTCTTGAACGACTCCAGAACGGGACTCCAGGGATCTGCACATCACAAACCCAGAATTTTGACCGGGGGTGGGACTGCAGGTGGCCAGGGTAAGCGTAAATCCTTGGCTATGGCATAACAGGTGGCGAGTTTCTAATTGAACGGCGTAAATCCTTAACATGCATAGTTTGATAGGTGGCAATCGGCGTAAAACCTTTAATTCGGGGTGGGAGTGTTTGTGATTGTGAGTGAACTGATGGAAACGGGATGGAGAAGGACGAAACAGAGAAAACACCAAATGTGGAAAGTAAAAGCCCAGACAAACAACACCAAACATGGACAGTGGAAGAACAACAATATGCAGTAACACCAAGAAAGGACAGTAAGAAAGCCAAATGAAGGAGAGCAACTAAGCCAAAAAGGACAACACCAAGGAAGGAAAGAAGGAAAGTCAAGCAAGACGTCAAGTGCAAACCGTCCTGGGCATGACGTTAAACTGCATCCAGATGAGACTCCGCCTGAAGAAGGACTAACAAACTCCGAAACGTCGCGAACACGGGTCTCATCAGGTATAGTGCACACTTGTATATATTGTAAATAGAACTTATTACTTATGATACAAAGGCCAACTCAGATAAGCAATGCACGCATGCATGATAAAACACCAAGCAAGGAAAGAATGGAAGTCAAGATGGACGAGAGAACACACCAAGTAAGGAAAGAAGAAAGATCATGCAAGAAAGGAAAGTAAGCTAACCTGAAAGAAGGAATGAATGATGGACATTAGGAGGAGGAGCCTCAGTGTGTTGGTGGGGTGTCGTAGGACCGTGCACTTACGCCTTCGTTTGGGCGTCTCAGTCCCCTAACCTAACTCGCCAGTGCCACCACCTTACCTGTGCTCTGGGGATCCCTCGTGAGACCTACTGATCCCATTCACTTTAACGCCCTACTGTGCCTCTTCCTAACCCCAACCACTTTGGGAACTGTGCCTAACCCCAACCACTTTGGGAACTGTGCCTAACCCTAACCACTTTGGGAGCTGTGCCTAACCCTAACCTTGGGAACCCTAGTGGTTGAATCTAACCCTAGCGACACACGACGTGGGATTTTTGTCTTGAACGACTCCAGAACGGGACTCCAGGGATCTGCACATCACAAACCCAGAATTTTGACCGGGGGTGGGACTGCAGGTGGCCAGGGTAAGCGTAAATCCTTGGCTATGGCATAACAGGTGGCGAGTTTCTAATTGAACGGCGTAAATCCTTAACATGCATAGTTTGATAGGTGGCAATCGGCGTAAAACCTTTAATTCGGGGTGGGAGTGTTTGTGATTGTGAGTGAACTGATGGAAACGGGATGGAGAAGGACGAAACAGAGAAAACACCAAATGTGGAAAGTAAAAGCCCAGACAAACAACACCAAACATGGACAGTGGAAGAACAACAATATGCAGTAACACCAAGAAAGGACAGTAAGAAAGCCAAATGAAGGAGAGCAACTAAGCCAAAAAGGACAACACCAAGGAAGGAAAGAAGGAAAGTCAAGCAAGACGTCAAGTGCAAACCGTCCTGGGCATGACGTTAAACTGCATCCAGATGAGACTCCGCCTGAAGAAGGACTAACAAACTCCGAAACGTCGCGAACACGGGTCTCATCAGGTATAGTGCACACTTGTATATATTGTAAATAGAACTTATTACTTATGATACAAAGGCCAACTCAGATAAGCAATGCACGCATGCATGATAAAACACCAAGCAAGGAAAGAATGGAAGTCAAGATGGACGAGAGAACACACCAAGTAAGGAAAGAAGAAAGATCATGCAAGAAAGGAAAGTAAGCTAACCTGAAAGAAGGAATGAATGATGGACATTAGGAGGAGGAGCCTCAGTGTGTTGGTGGGGTGTCGTAGGACCGTGCACTTACGCCTTCGTTTGGGCGTCTCAGTCCCCTAACCTAACTCGCCAGTGCCACCACCTTACCTGTGCTCTGGGGATCCCTCGTGAGACCTACTGATCCCATTCACTTTAACGCCCTACTGTGCCTCTTCCTAACCCCAACCACTTTGGGAACTGTGCCTAACCCCAACCACTTTGGGAACTGTGCCTAACCCTAACCACTTTGGGAGCTGTGCCTAACCCTAACCTTGGGAACCCTAGTGGTTGAATCTAACCCTAGCGACACACGACGTGGGATTTTTGTCTTGAACGACTCCAGAACGGGACTCCAGGGATCTGCACATCACAAACCCAGAATTTTGACCGGGGGTGGGACTGCAGGTGGCCAGGGTAAGCGTAAATCCTTGGCTATGGCATAACAGGTGGCGAGTTTCTAATTGAACGGCGTAAATCCTTAACATGCATAGTTTGATAGGTGGCAATCGGCGTAAAACCTTTAATTCGGGGTGGGAGTGTTTGTGATTGTGAGTGAACTGATGGAAACGGGATGGAGAAGGACGAAACAGAGAAAACACCAAATGTGGAAAGTAAAAGCCCAGACAAACAACACCAAACATGGACAGTGGAAGAACAACAATATGCAGTAACACCAAGAAAGGACAGTAAGAAAGCCAAATGAAGGAGAGCAACTAAGCCAAAAAGGACAACACCAAGGAAGGAAAGAAGGAAAGTCAAGCAAGACGTCAAGTGCAAACCGTCCTGGGCATGACGTTAAACTGCATCCAGATGAGACTCCGCCTGAAGAAGGACTAACAAACTCCGAAACGTCGCGAACACGGGTCTCATCAGGTATAGTGCACACTTGTATATATTGTAAATAGAACTTATTACTTATGATACAAAGGCCAACTCAGATAAGCAATGCACGCATGCATGATAAAACACCAAGCAAGGAAAGAATGGAAGTCAAGATGGACGAGAGAACACACCAAGTAAGGAAAGAAGAAAGATCATGCAAGAAAGGAAAGTAAGCTAACCTGAAAGAAGGAATGAATGATGGACATTAGGAGGAGGAGCCTCAGTGTGTTGGTGGGGTGTCGTAGGACCGTGCACTTACGCCTTCGTTTGGGCGTCTCAGTCCCCTAACCTAACTCGCCAGTGCCACCACCTTACCTGTGCTCTGGGGATCCCTCGTGAGACCTACTGATCCCATTCACTTTAACGCCCTACTGTGCCTCTTCCTAACCCCAACCACTTTGGGAACTGTGCCTAACCCCAACCACTTTGGGAACTGTGCCTAACCCTAACCACTTTGGGAGCTGTGCCTAACCCTAACCTTGGGAACCCTAGTGGTTGAATCTAACCCTAGCGACACACGACGTGGGATTTTTGTCTTGAACGACTCCAGAACGGGACTCCAGGGATCTGCACATCACAAACCCAGAATTTTGACCGGGGGTGGGACTGCAGGTGGCCAGGGTAAGCGTAAATCCTTGGCTATGGCATAACAGGTGGCGAGTTTCTAATTGAACGGCGTAAATCCTTAACATGCATAGTTTGATAGGTGGCAATCGGCGTAAAACCTTTAATTCGGGGTGGGAGTGTTTGTGATTGTGAGTGAACTGATGGAAACGGGATGGAGAAGGACGAAACAGAGAAAACACCAAATGTGGAAAGTAAAAGCCCAGACAAACAACACCAAACATGGACAGTGGAAGAACAACAATATGCAGTAACACCAAGAAAGGACAGTAAGAAAGCCAAATGAAGGAGAGCAACTAAGCCAAAAAGGACAACACCAAGGAAGGAAAGAAGGAAAGTCAAGCAAGACGTCAAGTGCAAACCGTCCTGGGCATGACGTTAAACTGCATCCAGATGAGACTCCGCCTGAAGAAGGACTAACAAACTCCGAAACGTCGCGAACACGGGTCTCATCAGGTATAGTGCACACTTGTATATATTGTAAATAGAACTTATTACTTATGATACAAAGGCCAACTCAGATAAGCAATGCACGCATGCATGATAAAACACCAAGCAAGGAAAGAATGGAAGTCAAGATGGACGAGAGAACACACCAAGTAAGGAAAGAAGAAAGATCATGCAAGAAAGGAAAGTAAGCTAACCTGAAAGAAGGAATGAATGATGGACATTAGGAGGAGGAGCCTCAGTGTGTTGGTGGGGTGTCGTAGGACCGTGCACTTACGCCTTCGTTTGGGCGTCTCAGTCCCCTAACCTAACTCGCCAGTGCCACCACCTTACCTGTGCTCTGGGGATCCCTCGTGAGACCTACTGATCCCATTCACTTTAACGCCCTACTGTGCCTCTTCCTAACCCCAACCACTTTGGGAACTGTGCCTAACCCCAACCACTTTGGGAACTGTGCCTAACCCTAACCACTTTGGGAGCTGTGCCTAACCCTAACCTTGGGAACCCTAGTGGTTGAATCTAACCCTAGCGACACACGACGTGGGATTTTTGTCTTGAACGACTCCAGAACGGGACTCCAGGGATCTGCACATCACAAACCCAGAATTTTGACCGGGGGTGGGACTGCAGGTGGCCAGGGTAAGCGTAAATCCTTGGCTATGGCATAACAGGTGGCGAGTTTCTAATTGAACGGCGTAAATCCTTAACATGCATAGTTTGATAGGTGGCAATCGGCGTAAAACCTTTAATTCGGGGTGGGAGTGTTTGTGATTGTGAGTGAACTGATGGAAACGGGATGGAGAAGGACGAAACAGAGAAAACACCAAATGTGGAAAGTAAAAGCCCAGACAAACAACACCAAACATGGACAGTGGAAGAACAACAATATGCAGTAACACCAAGAAAGGACAGTAAGAAAGCCAAATGAAGGAGAGCAACTAAGCCAAAAAGGACAACACCAAGGAAGGAAAGAAGGAAAGTCAAGCAAGACGTCAAGTGCAAACCGTCCTGGGCATGACGTTAAACTGCATCCAGATGAGACTCCGCCTGAAGAAGGACTAACAAACTCCGAAACGTCGCGAACACGGGTCTCATCAGGTATAGTGCACACTTGTATATATTGTAAATAGAACTTATTACTTATGATACAAAGGCCAACTCAGATAAGCAATGCACGCATGCATGATAAAACACCAAGCAAGGAAAGAATGGAAGTCAAGATGGACGAGAGAACACACCAAGTAAGGAAAGAAGAAAGATCATGCAAGAAAGGAAAGTAAGCTAACCTGAAAGAAGGAATGAATGATGGACATTAGGAGGAGGAGCCTCAGTGTGTTGGTGGGGTGTCGTAGGACCGTGCACTTACGCCTTCGTTTGGGCGTCTCAGTCCCCTAACCTAACTCGCCAGTGCCACCACCTTACCTGTGCTCTGGGGATCCCTCGTGAGACCTACTGATCCCATTCACTTTAACGCCCTACTGTGCCTCTTCCTAACCCCAACCACTTTGGGAACTGTGCCTAACCCCAACCACTTTGGGAACTGTGCCTAACCCTAACCACTTTGGGAGCTGTGCCTAACCCTAACCTTGGGAACCCTAGTGGTTGAATCTAACCCTAGCGACACACGACGTGGGATTTTTGTCTTGAACGACTCCAGAACGGGACTCCAGGGATCTGCACATCACAAACCCAGAATTTTGACCGGGGGTGGGACTGCAGGTGGCCAGGGTAAGCGTAAATCCTTGGCTATGGCATAACAGGTGGCGAGTTTCTAATTGAACGGCGTAAATCCTTAACATGCATAGTTTGATAGGTGGCAATCGGCGTAAAACCTTTAATTCGGGGTGGGAGTGTTTGTGATTGTGAGTGAACTGATGGAAACGGGATGGAGAAGGACGAAACAGAGAAAACACCAAATGTGGAAAGTAAAAGCCCAGACAAACAACACCAAACATGGACAGTGGAAGAACAACAATATGCAGTAACACCAAGAAAGGACAGTAAGAAAGCCAAATGAAGGAGAGCAACTAAGCCAAAAAGGACAACACCAAGGAAGGAAAGAAGGAAAGTCAAGCAAGACGTCAAGTGCAAACCGTCCTGGGCATGACGTTAAACTGCATCCAGATGAGACTCCGCCTGAAGAAGGACTAACAAACTCCGAAACGTCGCGAACACGGGTCTCATCAGGTATAGTGCACACTTGTATATATTGTAAATAGAACTTATTACTTATGATACAAAGGCCAACTCAGATAAGCAATGCACGCATGCATGATAAAACACCAAGCAAGGAAAGAATGGAAGTCAAGATGGACGAGAGAACACACCAAGTAAGGAAAGAAGAAAGATCATGCAAGAAAGGAAAGTAAGCTAACCTGAAAGAAGGAATGAATGATGGACATTAGGAGGAGGAGCCTCAGTGTGTTGGTGGGGTGTCGTAGGACCGTGCACTTACGCCTTCGTTTGGGCGTCTCAGTCCCCTAACCTAACTCGCCAGTGCCACCACCTTACCTGTGCTCTGGGGATCCCTCGTGAGACCTACTGATCCCATTCACTTTAACGCCCTACTGTGCCTCTTCCTAACCCCAACCACTTTGGGAACTGTGCCTAACCCCAACCACTTTGGGAACTGTGCCTAACCCTAACCACTTTGGGAGCTGTGCCTAACCCTAACCTTGGGAACCCTAGTGGTTGAATCTAACCCTAGCGACACACGACGTGGGATTTTTGTCTTGAACGACTCCAGAACGGGACTCCAGGGATCTGCACATCACAAACCCAGAATTTTGACCGGGGGTGGGACTGCAGGTGGCCAGGGTAAGCGTAAATCCTTGGCTATGGCATAACAGGTGGCGAGTTTCTAATTGAACGGCGTAAATCCTTAACATGCATAGTTTGATAGGTGGCAATCGGCGTAAAACCTTTAATTCGGGGTGGGAGTGTTTGTGATTGTGAGTGAACTGATGGAAACGGGATGGAGAAGGACGAAACAGAGAAAACACCAAATGTGGAAAGTAAAAGCCCAGACAAACAACACCAAACATGGACAGTGGAAGAACAACAATATGCAGTAACACCAAGAAAGGACAGTAAGAAAGCCAAATGAAGGAGAGCAACTAAGCCAAAAAGGACAACACCAAGGAAGGAAAGAAGGAAAGTCAAGCAAGACGTCAAGTGCAAACCGTCCTGGGCATGACGTTAAACTGCATCCAGATGAGACTCCGCCTGAAGAAGGACTAACAAACTCCGAAACGTCGCGAACACGGGTCTCATCAGGTATAGTGCACACTTGTATATATTGTAAATAGAACTTATTACTTATGATACAAAGGCCAACTCAGATAAGCAATGCACGCATGCATGATAAAACACCAAGCAAGGAAAGAATGGAAGTCAAGATGGACGAGAGAACACACCAAGTAAGGAAAGAAGAAAGATCATGCAAGAAAGGAAAGTAAGCTAACCTGAAAGAAGGAATGAATGATGGACATTAGGAGGAGGAGCCTCAGTGTGTTGGTGGGGTGTCGTAGGACCGTGCACTTACGCCTTCGTTTGGGCGTCTCAGTCCCCTAACCTAACTCGCCAGTGCCACCACCTTACCTGTGCTCTGGGGATCCCTCGTGAGACCTACTGATCCCATTCACTTTAACGCCCTACTGTGCCTCTTCCTAACCCCAACCACTTTGGGAACTGTGCCTAACCCCAACCACTTTGGGAACTGTGCCTAACCCTAACCACTTTGGGAGCTGTGCCTAACCCTAACCTTGGGAACCCTAGTGGTTGAATCTAACCCTAGCGACACACGACGTGGGATTTTTGTCTTGAACGACTCCAGAACGGGACTCCAGGGATCTGCACATCACAAACCCAGAATTTTGACCGGGGGTGGGACTGCAGGTGGCCAGGGTAAGCGTAAATCCTTGGCTATGGCATAACAGGTGGCGAGTTTCTAATTGAACGGCGTAAATCCTTAACATGCATAGTTTGATAGGTGGCAATCGGCGTAAAACCTTTAATTCGGGGTGGGAGTGTTTGTGATTGTGAGTGAACTGATGGACACGGGATGGAGAAGGACGAAACAGAGAAAACACCAAATGTGGAAAGTAAAAGCCCAGACAAACAACACCAAACATGGACAGTGGAAGAACAACAATATGCAGTAACACCAAGAAAGGACAGTAAGAAAGCCAAATGAAGGAGAGCAACTAAGCCAAAAAGGACAACACCAAGGAAGGAAAGAAGGAAAGTCAAGCAAGACGTCAAGTGCAAACCGTCCTGGGCATGACGTTAAACTGCATCCAGATGAGACTCCGCCTGAAGAAGGACTAACAAACTCCGAAACGTCGCGAACACGGGTCTCATCAGGTATAGTGCACACTTGTATATATTGTAAATAGAACTTATTACTTATGATACAAAGGCCAACTCAGATAAGCAATGCACGCATGCATGATAAAACACCAAGCAAGGAAAGAATGGAAGTCAAGATGGACGAGAGAACACACCAAGTAAGGAAAGAAGAAAGATCATGCAAGAAAGGAAAGTAAGCTAACCTGAAAGAAGGAATGAATGATGGACATTAGGAGGAGGAGCCTCAGTGTGTTGGTGGGGTGTCGTAGGACCGTGCACTTACGCCTTCGTTTGGGCGTCTCAGTCCCCTAACCTAACTCGCCAGTGCCACCACCTTACCTGTGCTCTGGGGATCCCTCGTGAGACCTACTGATCCCATTCACTTTAACGCCCTACTGTGCCTCTTCCTAACCCCAACCACTTTGGGAACTGTGCCTAACCCCAACCACTTTGGGAACTGTGCCTAACCCTAACCACTTTGGGAGCTGTGCCTAACCCTAACCTTGGGAACCCTAGTGGTTGAATCTAACCCTAGCGACACACGACGTGGGATTTTTGTCTTGAACGACTCCAGAACGGGACTCCAGGGATCTGCACATCACAAACCCAGAATTTTGACCGGGGGTGGGACTGCAGGTGGCCAGGGTAAGCGTAAATCCTTGGCTATGGCATAACAGGTGGCGAGTTTCTAATTGAACGGCGTAAATCCTTAACATGCATAGTTTGATAGGTGGCAATCGGCGTAAAACCTTTAATTCGGGGTGGGAGTGTTTGTGATTGTGAGTGAACTGATGGAAACGGGATGGAGAAGGACGAAACAGAGAAAACACCAAATGTGGAAAGTAAAAGCCCAGACAAACAACACCAAACATGGACAGTGGAAGAACAACAATATGCAGTAACACCAAGAAAGGACAGTAAGAAAGCCAAATGAAGGAGAGCAACTAAGCCAAAAAGGACAACACCAAGGAAGGAAAGAAGGAAAGTCAAGCAAGACGTCAAGTGCAAACCGTCCTGGGCATGACGTTAAACTGCATCCAGATGAGACTCCGCCTGAAGAAGGACTAACAAACTCCGAAACGTCGCGAACACGGGTCTCATCAGGTATAGTGCACACTTGTATATATTGTAAATAGAACTTATTACTTATGATACAAAGGCCAACTCAGATAAGCAATGCACGCATGCATGATAAAACACCAAGCAAGGAAAGAATGGAAGTCAAGATGGACGAGAGAACACACCAAGTAAGGAAAGAAGAAAGATCATGCAAGAAAGGAAAGTAAGCTAACCTGAAAGAAGGAATGAATGATGGACATTAGGAGGAGGAGCCTCAGTGTGTTGGTGGGGTGTCGTAGGACCGTGCACTTACGCCTTCGTTTGGGCGTCTCAGTCCCCTAACCTAACTCGCCAGTGCCACCACCTTACCTGTGCTCTGGGGATCCCTCGTGAGACCTACTGATCCCATTCACTTTAACGCCCTACTGTGCCTCTTCCTAACCCCAACCACTTTGGGAACTGTGCCTAACCCCAACCACTTTGGGAACTGTGCCTAACCCTAACCACTTTGGGAGCTGTGCCTAACCCTAACCTTGGGAACCCTAGTGGTTGAATCTAACCCTAGCGACACACGACGTGGGATTTTTGTCTTGAACGACTCCAGAACGGGACTCCAGGGATCTGCACATCACAAACCCAGAATTTTGACCGGGGGTGGGACTGCAGGTGGCCAGGGTAAGCGTAAATCCTT
This sequence comes from Vanacampus margaritifer, assembly GCF_051991255.1. Lineage (NCBI taxonomy): Eukaryota > Metazoa > Chordata > Actinopteri > Syngnathiformes > Syngnathidae > Vanacampus > Vanacampus margaritifer. The sequence goes on along the minus strand of NW_027520759.1, from coordinate 125,839 downwards.
GGCTATGGCATAACAGGTGGCGAGTTTCTAATTGAACGGCGTAAATCCTTAACATGCATAGTTTGATAGGTGGCAATCGGCGTAAAACCTTTAATTCGGGGTGGGAGTGTTTGTGATTGTGAGTGAACTGATGGAAACGGGATGGAGAAGGACGAAACAGAGAAAACACCAAATGTGGAAAGTAAAAGCCCAGACAAACAACACCAAACATGGACAGTGGAAGAACAACAATATGCAGTAACACCAAGAAAGGACAGTAAGAAAGCCAAATGAAGGAGAGCAACTAAGCCAAAAAGGACAACACCAAGGAAGGAAAGAAGGAAAGTCAAGCAAGACGTCAAGTGCAAACCGTCCTGGGCATGACGTTAAACTGCATCCAGATGAGACTCCGCCTGAAGAAGGACTAACAAACTCCGAAACGTCGCGAACACGGGTCTCATCAGGTATAGTGCACACTTGTATATATTGTAAATAGAACTTATTACTTATGATACAAAGGCCAACTCAGATAAGCAATGCACGCATGCATGATAAAACACCAAGCAAGGAAAGAATGGAAGTCAAGATGGACGAGAGAACACACCAAGTAAGGAAAGAAGAAAGATCATGCAAGAAAGGAAAGTAAGCTAACCTGAAAGAAGGAATGAATGATGGACATTAGGAGGAGGAGCCTCAGTGTGTTGGTGGGGTGTCGTAGGACCGTGCACTTACGCCTTCGTTTGGGCGTCTCAGTCCCCTAACCTAACTCGCCAGTGCCACCACCTTACCTGTGCTCTGGGGATCCCTCGTGAGACCTACTGATCCCATTCACTTTAACGCCCTACTGTGCCTCTTCCTAACCCCAACCACTTTGGGAACTGTGCCTAACCCCAACCACTTTGGGAACTGTGCCTAACCCTAACCACTTTGGGAGCTGTGCCTAACCCTAACCTTGGGAACCCTAGTGGTTGAATCTAACCCTAGCGACACACGACGTGGGATTTTTGTCTTGAACGACTCCAGAACGGGACTCCAGGGATCTGCACATCACAAACCCAGAATTTTGACCGGGGGTGGGACTGCAGGTGGCCAGGGTAAGCGTAAATCCTTGGCTATGGCATAACAGGTGGCGAGTTTCTAATTGAACGGCGTAAATCCTTAACATGCATAGTTTGATAGGTGGCAATCGGCGTAAAACCTTTAATTCGGGGTGGGAGTGTTTGTGATTGTGAGTGAACTGATGGAAACGGGATGGAGAAGGACGAAACAGAGAAAACACCAAATGTGGAAAGTAAAAGCCCAGACAAACAACACCAAACATGGACAGTGGAAGAACAACAATATGCAGTAACACCAAGAAAGGACAGTAAGAAAGCCAAATGAAGGAGAGCAACTAAGCCAAAAAGGACAACACCAAGGAAGGAAAGAAGGAAAGTCAAGCAAGACGTCAAGTGCAAACCGTCCTGGGCATGACGTTAAACTGCATCCAGATGAGACTCCGCCTGAAGAAGGACTAACAAACTCCGAAACGTCGCGAACACGGGTCTCATCAGGTATAGTGCACACTTGTATATATTGTAAATAGAACTTATTACTTATGATACAAAGGCCAACTCAGATAAGCAATGCACGCATGCATGATAAAACACCAAGCAAGGAAAGAATGGAAGTCAAGATGGACGAGAGAACACACCAAGTAAGGAAAGAAGAAAGATCATGCAAGAAAGGAAAGTAAGCTAACCTGAAAGAAGGAATGAATGATGGACATTAGGAGGAGGAGCCTCAGTGTGTTGGTGGGGTGTCGTAGGACCGTGCACTTACGCCTTCGTTTGGGCGTCTCAGTCCCCTAACCTAACTCGCCAGTGCCACCACCTTACCTGTGCTCTGGGGATCCCTCGTGAGACCTACTGATCCCATTCACTTTAACGCCCTACTGTGCCTCTTCCTAACCCCAACCACTTTGGGAACTGTGCCTAACCCCAACCACTTTGGGAACTGTGCCTAACCCTAACCACTTTGGGAGCTGTGCCTAACCCTAACCTTGGGAACCCTAGTGGTTGAATCTAACCCTAGCGACACACGACGTGGGATTTTTGTCTTGAACGACTCCAGAACGGGACTCCAGGGATCTGCACATCACAAACCCAGAATTTTGACCGGGGGTGGGACTGCAGGTGGCCAGGGTAAGCGTAAATCCTTGGCTATGGCATAACAGGTGGCGAGTTTCTAATTGAACGGCGTAAATCCTTAACATGCATAGTTTGATAGGTGGCAATCGGCGTAAAACCTTTAATTCGGGGTGGGAGTGTTTGTGATTGTGAGTGAACTGATGGAAACGGGATGGAGAAGGACGAAACAGAGAAAACACCAAATGTGGAAAGTAAAAGCCCAGACAAACAACACCAAACATGGACAGTGGAAGAACAACAATATGCAGTAACACCAAGAAAGGACAGTAAGAAAGCCAAATGAAGGAGAGCAACTAAGCCAAAAAGGACAACACCAAGGAAGGAAAGAAGGAAAGTCAAGCAAGACGTCAAGTGCAAACCGTCCTGGGCATGACGTTAAACTGCATCCAGATGAGACTCCGCCTGAAGAAGGACTAACAAACTCCGAAACGTCGCGAACACGGGTCTCATCAGGTATAGTGCACACTTGTATATATTGTAAATAGAACTTATTACTTATGATACAAAGGCCAACTCAGATAAGCAATGCACGCATGCATGATAAAACACCAAGCAAGGAAAGAATGGAAGTCAAGATGGACGAGAGAACACACCAAGTAAGGAAAGAAGAAAGATCATGCAAGAAAGGAAAGTAAGCTAACCTGAAAGAAGGAATGAATGATGGACATTAGGAGGAGGAGCCTCAGTGTGTTGGTGGGGTGTCGTAGGACCGTGCACTTACGCCTTCGTTTGGGCGTCTCAGTCCCCTAACCTAACTCGCCAGTGCCACCACCTTACCTGTGCTCTGGGGATCCCTCGTGAGACCTACTGATCCCATTCACTTTAACGCCCTACTGTGCCTCTTCCTAACCCCAACCACTTTGGGAACTGTGCCTAACCCCAACCACTTTGGGAACTGTGCCTAACCCTAACCACTTTGGGAGCTGTGCCTAACCCTAACCTTGGGAACCCTAGTGGTTGAATCTAACCCTAGCGACACACGACGTGGGATTTTTGTCTTGAACGACTCCAGAACGGGACTCCAGGGATCTGCACATCACAAACCCAGAATTTTGACCGGGGGTGGGACTGCAGGTGGCCAGGGTAAGCGTAAATCCTTGGCTATGGCATAACAGGTGGCGAGTTTCTAATTGAACGGCGTAAATCCTTAACATGCATAGTTTGATAGGTGGCAATCGGCGTAAAACCTTTAATTCGGGGTGGGAGTGTTTGTGATTGTGAGTGAACTGATGGAAACGGGATGGAGAAGGACGAAACAGAGAAAACACCAAATGTGGAAAGTAAAAGCCCAGACAAACAACACCAAACATGGACAGTGGAAGAACAACAATATGCAGTAACACCAAGAAAGGACAGTAAGAAAGCCAAATGAAGGAGAGCAACTAAGCCAAAAAGGACAACACCAAGGAAGGAAAGAAGGAAAGTCAAGCAAGACGTCAAGTGCAAACCGTCCTGGGCATGACGTTAAACTGCATCCAGATGAGACTCCGCCTGAAGAAGGACTAACAAACTCCGAAACGTCGCGAACACGGGTCTCATCAGGTATAGTGCACACTTGTATATATTGTAAATAGAACTTATTACTTATGATACAAAGGCCAACTCAGATAAGCAATGCACGCATGCATGATAAAACACCAAGCAAGGAAAGAATGGAAGTCAAGATGGACGAGAGAACACACCAAGTAAGGAAAGAAGAAAGATCATGCAAGAAAGGAAAGTAAGCTAACCTGAAAGAAGGAATGAATGATGGACATTAGGAGGAGGAGCCTCAGTGTGTTGGTGGGGTGTCGTAGGACCGTGCACTTACGCCTTCGTTTGGGCGTCTCAGTCCCCTAACCTAACTCGCCAGTGCCACCACCTTACCTGTGCTCTGGGGATCCCTCGTGAGACCTACTGATCCCATTCACTTTAACGCCCTACTGTGCCTCTTCCTAACCCCAACCACTTTGGGAACTGTGCCTAACCCCAACCACTTTGGGAACTGTGCCTAACCCTAACCACTTTGGGAGCTGTGCCTAACCCTAACCTTGGGAACCCTAGTGGTTGAATCTAACCCTAGCGACACACGACGTGGGATTTTTGTCTTGAACGACTCCAGAACGGGACTCCAGGGATCTGCACATCACAAACCCAGAATTTTGACCGGGGGTGGGACTGCAGGTGGCCAGGGTAAGCGTAAATCCTTGGCTATGGCATAACAGGTGGCGAGTTTCTAATTGAACGGCGTAAATCCTTAACATGCATAGTTTGATAGGTGGCAATCGGCGTAAAACCTTTAATTCGGGGTGGGAGTGTTTGTGATTGTGAGTGAACTGATGGAAACGGGATGGAGAAGGACGAAACAGAGAAAACACCAAATGTGGAAAGTAAAAGCCCAGACAAACAACACCAAACATGGACAGTGGAAGAACAACAATATGCAGTAACACCAAGAAAGGACAGTAAGAAAGCCAAATGAAGGAGAGCAACTAAGCCAAAAAGGACAACACCAAGGAAGGAAAGAAGGAAAGTCAAGCAAGACGTCAAGTGCAAACCGTCCTGGGCATGACGTTAAACTGCATCCAGATGAGACTCCGCCTGAAGAAGGACTAACAAACTCCGAAACGTCGCGAACACGGGTCTCATCAGGTATAGTGCACACTTGTATATATTGTAAATAGAACTTATTACTTATGATACAAAGGCCAACTCAGATAAGCAATGCACGCATGCATGATAAAACACCAAGCAAGGAAAGAATGGAAGTCAAGATGGACGAGAGAACACACCAAGTAAGGAAAGAAGAAAGATCATGCAAGAAAGGAAAGTAAGCTAACCTGAAAGAAGGAATGAATGATGGACATTAGGAGGAGGAGCCTCAGTGTGTTGGTGGGGTGTCGTAGGACCGTGCACTTACGCCTTCGTTTGGGCGTCTCAGTCCCCTAACCTAACTCGCCAGTGCCACCACCTTACCTGTGCTCTGGGGATCCCTCGTGAGACCTACTGATCCCATTCACTTTAACGCCCTACTGTGCCTCTTCCTAACCCCAACCACTTTGGGAACTGTGCCTAACCCCAACCACTTTGGGAACTGTGCCTAACCCTAACCACTTTGGGAGCTGTGCCTAACCCTAACCTTGGGAACCCTAGTGGTTGAATCTAACCCTAGCGACACACGACGTGGGATTTTTGTCTTGAACGACTCCAGAACGGGACTCCAGGGATCTGCACATCACAAACCCAGAATTTTGACCGGGGGTGGGACTGCAGGTGGCCAGGGTAAGCGTAAATCCTTGGCTATGGCATAACAGGTGGCGAGTTTCTAATTGAACGGCGTAAATCCTTAACATGCATAGTTTGATAGGTGGCAATCGGCGTAAAACCTTTAATTCGGGGTGGGAGTGTTTGTGATTGTGAGTGAACTGATGGAAACGGGATGGAGAAGGACGAAACAGAGAAAACACCAAATGTGGAAAGTAAAAGCCCAGACAAACAACACCAAACATGGACAGTGGAAGAACAACAATATGCAGTAACACCAAGAAAGGACAGTAAGAAAGCCAAATGAAGGAGAGCAACTAAGCCAAAAAGGACAACACCAAGGAAGGAAAGAAGGAAAGTCAAGCAAGACGTCAAGTGCAAACCGTCCTGGGCATGACGTTAAACTGCATCCAGATGAGACTCCGCCTGAAGAAGGACTAACAAACTCCGAAACGTCGCGAACACGGGTCTCATCAGGTATAGTGCACACTTGTATATATTGTAAATAGAACTTATTACTTATGATACAAAGGCCAACTCAGATAAGCAATGCACGCATGCATGATAAAACACCAAGCAAGGAAAGAATGGAAGTCAAGATGGACGAGAGAACACACCAAGTAAGGAAAGAAGAAAGATCATGCAAGAAAGGAAAGTAAGCTAACCTGAAAGAAGGAATGAATGATGGACATTAGGAGGAGGAGCCTCAGTGTGTTGGTGGGGTGTCGTAGGACCGTGCACTTACGCCTTCGTTTGGGCGTCTCAGTCCCCTAACCTAACTCGCCAGTGCCACCACCTTACCTGTGCTCTGGGGATCCCTCGTGAGACCTACTGATCCCATTCACTTTAACGCCCTACTGTGCCTCTTCCTAACCCCAACCACTTTGGGAACTGTGCCTAACCCCAACCACTTTGGGAACTGTGCCTAACCCTAACCACTTTGGGAGCTGTGCCTAACCCTAACCTTGGGAACCCTAGTGGTTGAATCTAACCCTAGCGACACACGACGTGGGATTTTTGTCTTGAACGACTCCAGAACGGGACTCCAGGGATCTGCACATCACAAACCCAGAATTTTGACCGGGGGTGGGACTGCAGGTGGCCAGGGTAAGCGTAAATCCTTGGCTATGGCATAACAGGTGGCGAGTTTCTAATTGAACGGCGTAAATCCTTAACATGCATAGTTTGATAGGTGGCAATCGGCGTAAAACCTTTAATTCGGGGTGGGAGTGTTTGTGATTGTGAGTGAACTGATGGAAACGGGATGGAGAAGGACGAAACAGAGAAAACACCAAATGTGGAAAGTAAAAGCCCAGACAAACAACACCAAACATGGACAGTGGAAGAACAACAATATGCAGTAACACCAAGAAAGGACAGTAAGAAAGCCAAATGAAGGAGAGCAACTAAGCCAAAAAGGACAACACCAAGGAAGGAAAGAAGGAAAGTCAAGCAAGACGTCAAGTGCAAACCGTCCTGGGCATGACGTTAAACTGCATCCAGATGAGACTCCGCCTGAAGAAGGACTAACAAACTCCGAAACGTCGCGAACACGGGTCTCATCAGGTATAGTGCACACTTGTATATATTGTAAATAGAACTTATTACTTATGATACAAAGGCCAACTCAGATAAGCAATGCACGCATGCATGATAAAACACCAAGCAAGGAAAGAATGGAAGTCAAGATGGACGAGAGAACACACCAAGTAAGGAAAGAAGAAAGATCATGCAAGAAAGGAAAGTAAGCTAACCTGAAAGAAGGAATGAATGATGGACATTAGGAGGAGGAGCCTCAGTGTGTTGGTGGGGTGTCGTAGGACCGTGCACTTACGCCTTCGTTTGGGCGTCTCAGTCCCCTAACCTAACTCGCCAGTGCCACCACCTTACCTGTGCTCTGGGGATCCCTCGTGAGACCTACTGATCCCATTCACTTTAACGCCCTACTGTGCCTCTTCCTAACCCCAACCACTTTGGGAACTGTGCCTAACCCCAACCACTTTGGGAACTGTGCCTAACCCTAACCACTTTGGGAGCTGTGCCTAACCCTAACCTTGGGAACCCTAGTGGTTGAATCTAACCCTAGCGACACACGACGTGGGATTTTTGTCTTGAACGACTCCAGAACGGGACTCCAGGGATCTGCACATCACAAACCCAGAATTTTGACCGGGGGTGGGACTGCAGGTGGCCAGGGTAAGCGTAAATCCTTGGCTATGGCATAACAGGTGGCGAGTTTCTAATTGAACGGCGTAAATCCTTAACATGCATAGTTTGATAGGTGGCAATCGGCGTAAAACCTTTAATTCGGGGTGGGAGTGTTTGTGATTGTGAGTGAACTGATGGAAACGGGATGGAGAAGGACGAAACAGAGAAAACACCAAATGTGGAAAGTAAAAGCCCAGACAAACAACACCAAACATGGACAGTGGAAGAACAACAATATGCAGTAACACCAAGAAAGGACAGTAAGAAAGCCAAATGAAGGAGAGCAACTAAGCCAAAAAGGACAACACCAAGGAAGGAAAGAAGGAAAGTCAAGCAAGACGTCAAGTGCAAACCGTCCTGGGCATGACGTTAAACTGCATCCAGATGAGACTCCGCCTGAAGAAGGACTAACAAACTCCGAAACGTCGCGAACACGGGTCTCATCAGGTATAGTGCACACTTGTATATATTGTAAATAGAACTTATTACTTATGATACAAAGGCCAACTCAGATAAGCAATGCACGCATGCATGATAAAACACCAAGCAAGGAAAGAATGGAAGTCAAGATGGACGAGAGAACACACCAAGTAAGGAAAGAAGAAAGATCATGCAAGAAAGGAAAGTAAGCTAACCTGAAAGAAGGAATGAATGATGGACATTAGGAGGAGGAGCCTCAGTGTGTTGGTGGGGTGTCGTAGGACCGTGCACTTACGCCTTCGTTTGGGCGTCTCAGTCCCCTAACCTAACTCGCCAGTGCCACCACCTTACCTGTGCTCTGGGGATCCCTCGTGAGACCTACTGATCCCATTCACTTTAACGCCCTACTGTGCCTCTTCCTAACCCCAACCACTTTGGGAACTGTGCCTAACCCCAACCACTTTGGGAACTGTGCCTAACCCTAACCACTTTGGGAGCTGTGCCTAACCCTAACCTTGGGAACCCTAGTGGTTGAATCTAACCCTAGCGACACACGACGTGGGATTTTTGTCTTGAACGACTCCAGAACGGGACTCCAGGGATCTGCACATCACAAACCCAGAATTTTGACCGGGGGTGGGACTGCAGGTGGCCAGGGTAAGCGTAAATCCTTGGCTATGGCATAACAGGTGGCGAGTTTCTAATTGAACGGCGTAAATCCTTAACATGCATAGTTTGATAGGTGGCAATCGGCGTAAAACCTTTAATTCGGGGTGGGAGTGTTTGTGATTGTGAGTGAACTGATGGAAACGGGATGGAGAAGGACGAAACAGAGAAAACACCAAATGTGGAAAGTAAAAGCCCAGACAAACAACACCAAACATGGACAGTGGAAGAACAACAATATGCAGTAACACCAAGAAAGGACAGTAAGAAAGCCAAATGAAGGAGAGCAACTAAGCCAAAAAGGACAACACCAAGGAAGGAAAGAAGGAAAGTCAAGCAAGACGTCAAGTGCAAACCGTCCTGGGCATGACGTTAAACTGCATCCAGATGAGACTCCGCCTGAAGAAGGACTAACAAACTCCGAAACGTCGCGAACACGGGTCTCATCAGGTATAGTGCACACTTGTATATATTGTAAATAGAACTTATTACTTATGATACAAAGGCCAACTCAGATAAGCAATGCACGCATGCATGATAAAACACCAAGCAAGGAAAGAATGGAAGTCAAGATGGACGAGAGAACACACCAAGTAAGGAAAGAAGAAAGATCATGCAAGAAAGGAAAGTAAGCTAACCTGAAAGAAGGAATGAATGATGGACATTAGGAGGAGGAGCCTCAGTGTGTTGGTGGGGTGTCGTAGGACCGTGCACTTACGCCTTCGTTTGGGCGTCTCAGTCCCCTAACCTAACTCGCCAGTGCCACCACCTTACCTGTGCTCTGGGGATCCCTCGTGAGACCTACTGATCCCATTCACTTTAACGCCCTACTGTGCCTCTTCCTAACCCCAACCACTTTGGGAACTGTGCCTAACCCCAACCACTTTGGGAACTGTGCCTAACCCTAACCACTTTGGGAGCTGTGCCTAACCCTAACCTTGGGAACCCTAGTGGTTGAATCTAACCCTAGCGACACACGACGTGGGATTTTTGTCTTGAACGACTCCAGAACGGGACTCCAGGGATCTGCACATCACAAACCCAGAATTTTGACCGGGGGTGGGACTGCAGGTGGCCAGGGTAAGCGTAAATCCTTGGCTATGGCATAACAGGTGGCGAGTTTCTAATTGAACGGCGTAAATCCTTAACATGCATAGTTTGATAGGTGGCAATCGGCGTAAAACCTTTAATTCGGGGTGGGAGTGTTTGTGATTGTGAGTGAACTGATGGAAACGGGATGGAGAAGGACGAAACAGAGAAAACACCAAATGTGGAAAGTAAAAGCCCAGACAAACAACACCAAACATGGACAGTGGAAGAACAACAATATGCAGTAACACCAAGAAAGGACAGTAAGAAAGCCAAATGAAGGAGAGCAACTAAGCCAAAAAGGACAACACCAAGGAAGGAAAGAAGGAAAGTCAAGCAAGACGTCAAGTGCAAACCGTCCTGGGCATGACGTTAAACTGCATCCAGATGAGACTCCGCCTGAAGAAGGACTAACAAACTCCGAAACGTCGCGAACACGGGTCTCATCAGGTATAGTGCACACTTGTATATATTGTAAATAGAACTTATTACTTATGATACAAAGGCCAACTCAGATAAGCAATGCACGCATGCATGATAAAACACCAAGCAAGGAAAGAATGGAAGTCAAGATGGACGAGAGAACACACCAAGTAAGGAAAGAAGAAAGATCATGCAAGAAAGGAAAGTAAGCTAACCTGAAAGAAGGAATGAATGATGGACATTAGGAGGAGGAGCCTCAGTGTGTTGGTGGGGTGTCGTAGGACCGTGCACTTACGCCTTCGTTTGGGCGTCTCAGTCCCCTAACCTAACTCGCCAGTGCCACCACCTTACCTGTGCTCTGGGGATCCCTCGTGAGACCTACTGATCCCATTCACTTTAACGCCCTACTGTGCCTCTTCCTAACCCCAACCACTTTGGGAACTGTGCCTAACCCCAACCACTTTGGGAACTGTGCCTAACCCTAACCACTTTGGGAGCTGTGCCTAACCCTAACCTTGGGAACCCTAGTGGTTGAATCTAACCCTAGCGACACACGACGTGGGATTTTTGTCTTGAACGACTCCAGAACGGGACTCCAGGGATCTGCACATCACAAACCCAGAATTTTGACCGGGGGTGGGACTGCAGGTGGCCAGGGTAAGCGTAAATCCTTGGCTATGGCATAACAGGTGGCGAGTTTCTAATTGAACGGCGTAAATCCTTAACATGCATAGTTTGATAGGTGGCAATCGGCGTAAAACCTTTAATTCGGGGTGGGAGTGTTTGTGATTGTGAGTGAACTGATGGAAACGGGATGGAGAAGGACGAAACAGAGAAAACACCAAATGTGGAAAGTAAAAGCCCAGACAAACAACACCAAACATGGACAGTGGAAGAACAACAATATGCAGTAACACCAAGAAAGGACAGTAAGAAAGCCAAATGAAGGAGAGCAACTAAGCCAAAAAGGACAACACCAAGGAAGGAAAGAAGGAAAGTCAAGCAAGACGTCAAGTGCAAACCGTCCTGGGCATGACGTTAAACTGCATCCAGATGAGACTCCGCCTGAAGAAGGACTAACAAACTCCGAAACGTCGCGAACACGGGTCTCATCAGGTATAGTGCACACTTGTATATATTGTAAATAGAACTTATTACTTATGATACAAAGGCCAACTCAGATAAGCAATGCACGCATGCATGATAAAACACCAAGCAAGGAAAGAATGGAAGTCAAGATGGACGAGAGAACACACCAAGTAAGGAAAGAAGAAAGATCATGCAAGAAAGGAAAGTAAGCTAACCTGAAAGAAGGAATGAATGATGGACATTAGGAGGAGGAGCCTCAGTGTGTTGGTGGGGTGTCGTAGGACCGTGCACTTACGCCTTCGTTTGGGCGTCTCAGTCCCCTAACCTAACTCGCCAGTGCCACCACCTTACCTGTGCTCTGGGGATCCCTCGTGAGACCTACTGATCCCATTCACTTTAACGCCCTACTGTGCCTCTTCCTAACCCCAACCACTTTGGGAACTGTGCCTAACCCCAACCACTTTGGGAACTGTGCCTAACCCTAACCACTTTGGGAGCTGTGCCTAACCCTAACCTTGGGAACCCTAGTGGTTGAATCTAACCCTAGCGACACACGACGTGGGATTTTTGTCTTGAACGACTCCAGAACGGGACTCCAGGGATCTGCACATCACAAACCCAGAATTTTGACCGGGGGTGGGACTGCAGGTGGCCAGGGTAAGCGTAAATCCTTGGCTATGGCATAACAGGTGGCGAGTTTCTAATTGAACGGCGTAAATCCTTAACATGCATAGTTTGATAGGTGGCAATCGGCGTAAAACCTTTAATTCGGGGTGGGAGTGTTTGTGATTGTGAGTGAACTGATGGAAACGGGATGGAGAAGGACGAAACAGAGAAAACACCAAATGTGGAAAGTAAAAGCCCAGACAAACAACACCAAACATGGACAGTGGAAGAACAACAATATGCAGTAACACCAAGAAAGGACAGTAAGAAAGCCAAATGAAGGAGAGCAACTAAGCCAAAAAGGACAACACCAAGGAAGGAAAGAAGGAAAGTCAAGCAAGACGTCAAGTGCAAACCGTCCTGGGCATGACGTTAAACTGCATCCAGATGAGACTCCGCCTGAAGAAGGACTAACAAACTCCGAAACGTCGCGAACACGGGTCTCATCAGGTATAGTGCACACTTGTATATATTGTAAATAGAACTTATTACTTATGATACAAAGGCCAACTCAGATAAGCAATGCACGCATGCATGATAAAACACCAAGCAAGGAAAGAATGGAAGTCAAGATGGACGAGAGAACACACCAAGTAAGGAAAGAAGAAAGATCATGCAAGAAAGGAAAGTAAGCTAACCTGAAAGAAGGAATGAATGATGGACATTAGGAGGAGGAGCCTCAGTGTGTTGGTGGGGTGTCGTAGGACCGTGCACTTACGCCTTCGTTTGGGCGTCTCAGTCCCCTAACCTAACTCGCCAGTGCCACCACCTTACCTGTGCTCTGGGGATCCCTCGTGAGACCTACTGATCCCATTCACTTTAACGCCCTACTGTGCCTCTTCCTAACCCCAACCACTTTGGGAACTGTGCCTAACCCCAACCACTTTGGGAACTGTGCCTAACCCTAACCACTTTGGGAGCTGTGCCTAACCCTAACCTTGGGAACCCTAGTGGTTGAATCTAACCCTAGCGACACACGACGTGGGATTTTTGTCTTGAACGACTCCAGAACGGGACTCCAGGGATCTGCACATCACAAACCCAGAATTTTGACCGGGGGTGGGACTGCAGGTGGCCAGGGTAAGCGTAAATCCTTGGCTATGGCATAACAGGTGGCGAGTTTCTAATTGAACGGCGTAAATCCTTAACATGCATAGTTTGATAGGTGGCAATCGGCGTAAAACCTTTAATTCGGGGTGGGAGTGTTTGTGATTGTGAGTGAACTGATGGAAACGGGATGGAGAAGGACGAAACAGAGAAAACACCAAATGTGGAAAGTAAAAGCCCAGACAAACAACACCAAACATGGACAGTGGAAGAACAACAATATGCAGTAACACCAAGAAAGGACAGTAAGAAAGCCAAATGAAGGAGAGCAACTAAGCCAAAAAGGACAACACCAAGGAAGGAAAGAAGGAAAGTCAAGCAAGACGTCAAGTGCAAACCGTCCTGGGCATGACGTTAAACTGCATCCAGATGAGACTCCGCCTGAAGAAGGACTAACAAACTCCGAAACGTCGCGAACACGGGTCTCATCAGGTATAGTGCACACTTGTATATATTGTAAATAGAACTTATTACTTATGATACAAAGGCCAACTCAGATAAGCAATGCACGCATGCATGATAAAACACCAAGCAAGGAAAGAATGGAAGTCAAGATGGACGAGAGAACACACCAAGTAAGGAAAGAAGAAAGATCATGCAAGAAAGGAAAGTAAGCTAACCTGAAAGAAGGAATGAATGATGGACATTAGGAGGAGGAGCCTCAGTGTGTTGGTGGGGTGTCGTAGGACCGTGCACTTACGCCTTCGTTTGGGCGTCTCAGTCCCCTAACCTAACTCGCCAGTGCCACCACCTTACCTGTGCTCTGGGGATCCCTCGTGAGACCTACTGATCCCATTCACTTTAACGCCCTACTGTGCCTCTTCCTAACCCCAACCACTTTGGGAACTGTGCCTAACCCCAACCACTTTGGGAACTGTGCCTAACCCTAACCACTTTGGGAGCTGTGCCTAACCCTAACCTTGGGAACCCTAGTGGTTGAATCTAACCCTAGCGACACACGACGTGGGATTTTTGTCTTGAACGACTCCAGAACGGGACTCCAGGGATCTGCACATCACAAACCCAGAATTTTGACCGGGGGTGGGACTGCAGGTGGCCAGGGTAAGCGTAAATCCTTGGCTATGGCATAACAGGTGGCGAGTTTCTAATTGAACGGCGTAAATCCTTAACATGCATAGTTTGATAGGTGGCAATCGGCGTAAAACCTTTAATTCGGGGTGGGAGTGTTTGTGATTGTGAGTGAACTGATGGAAACGGGATGGAGAAGGACGAAACAGAGAAAACACCAAATGTGGAAAGTAAAAGCCCAGACAAACAACACCAAACATGGACAGTGGAAGAACAACAATATGCAGTAACACCAAGAAAGGACAGTAAGAAAGCCAAATGAAGGAGAGCAACTAAGCCAAAAAGGACAACACCAAGGAAGGAAAGAAGGAAAGTCAAGCAAGACGTCAAGTGCAAACCGTCCTGGGCATGACGTTAAACTGCATCCAGATGAGACTCCGCCTGAAGAAGGACTAACAAACTCCGAAACGTCGCGAACACGGGTCTCATCAGGTATAGTGCACACTTGTATATATTGTAAATAGAACTTATTACTTATGATACAAAGGCCAACTCAGATAAGCAATGCACGCATGCATGATAAAACACCAAGCAAGGAAAGAATGGAAGTCAAGATGGACGAGAGAACACACCAAGTAAGGAAAGAAGAAAGATCATGCAAGAAAGGAAAGTAAGCTAACCTGAAAGAAGGAATGAATGATGGACATTAGGAGGAGGAGCCTCAGTGTGTTGGTGGGGTGTCGTAGGACCGTGCACTTACGCCTTCGTTTGGGCGTCTCAGTCCCCTAACCTAACTCGCCAGTGCCACCACCTTACCTGTGCTCTGGGGATCCCTCGTGAGACCTACTGATCCCATTCACTTTAACGCCCTACTGTGCCTCTTCCTAACCCCAACCACTTTGGGAACTGTGCCTAACCCCAACCACTTTGGGAACTGTGCCTAACCCTAACCACTTTGGGAGCTGTGCCTAACCCTAACCTTGGGAACCCTAGTGGTTGAATCTAACCCTAGCGACACACGACGTGGGATTTTTGTCTTGAACGACTCCAGAACGGGACTCCAGGGATCTGCACATCACAAACCCAGAATTTTGACCGGGGGTGGGACTGCAGGTGGCCAGGGTAAGCGTAAATCCTTGGCTATGGCATAACAGGTGGCGAGTTTCTAATTGAACGGCGTAAATCCTTAACATGCATAGTTTGATAGGTGGCAATCGGCGTAAAACCTTTAATTCGGGGTGGGAGTGTTTGTGATTGTGAGTGAACTGATGGAAACGGGATGGAGAAGGACGAAACAGAGAAAACACCAAATGTGGAAAGTAAAAGCCCAGACAAACAACACCAAACATGGACAGTGGAAGAACAACAATATGCAGTAACACCAAGAAAGGACAGTAAGAAAGCCAAATGAAGGAGAGCAACTAAGCCAAAAAGGACAACACCAAGGAAGGAAAGAAGGAAAGTCAAGCAAGACGTCAAGTGCAAACCGTCCTGGGCATGACGTTAAACTGCATCCAGATGAGACTCCGCCTGAAGAAGGACTAACAAACTCCGAAACGTCGCGAACACGGGTCTCATCAGGTATAGTGCACACTTGTATATATTGTAAATAGAACTTATTACTTATGATACAAAGGCCAACTCAGATAAGCAATGCACGCATGCATGATAAAACACCAAGCAAGGAAAGAATGGAAGTCAAGATGGACGAGAGAACACACCAAGTAAGGAAAGAAGAAAGATCATGCAAGAAAGGAAAGTAAGCTAACCTGAAAGAAGGAATGAATGATGGACATTAGGAGGAGGAGCCTCAGTGTGTTGGTGGGGTGTCGTAGGACCGTGCACTTACGCCTTCGTTTGGGCGTCTCAGTCCCCTAACCTAACTCGCCAGTGCCACCACCTTACCTGTGCTCTGGGGATCCCTCGTGAGACCTACTGATCCCATTCACTTTAACGCCCTACTGTGCCTCTTCCTAACCCCAACCACTTTGGGAACTGTGCCTAACCCCAACCACTTTGGGAACTGTGCCTAACCCTAACCACTTTGGGAGCTGTGCCTAACCCTAACCTTGGGAACCCTAGTGGTTGAATCTAACCCTAGCGACACACGACGTGGGATTTTTGTCTTGAACGACTCCAGAACGGGACTCCAGGGATCTGCACATCACAAACCCAGAATTTTGACCGGGGGTGGGACTGCAGGTGGCCAGGGTAAGCGTAAATCCTTGGCTATGGCATAACAGGTGGCGAGTTTCTAATTGAACGGCGTAAATCCTTAACATGCATAGTTTGATAGGTGGCAATCGGCGTAAAACCTTTAATTCGGGGTGGGAGTGTTTGTGATTGTGAGTGAACTGATGGAAACGGGATGGAGAAGGACGAAACAGAGAAAACACCAAATGTGGAAAGTAAAAGCCCAGACAAACAACACCAAACATGGACAGTGGAAGAACAACAATATGCAGTAACACCAAGAAAGGACAGTAAGAAAGCCAAATGAAGGAGAGCAACTAAGCCAAAAAGGACAACACCAAGGAAGGAAAGAAGGAAAGTCAAGCAAGACGTCAAGTGCAAACCGTCCTGGGCATGACGTTAAACTGCATCCAGATGAGACTCCGCCTGAAGAAGGACTAACAAACTCCGAAACGTCGCGAACACGGGTCTCATCAGGTATAGTGCACACTTGTATATATTGTAAATAGAACTTATTACTTATGATACAAAGGCCAACTCAGATAAGCAATGCACGCATGCATGATAAAACACCAAGCAAGGAAAGAATGGAAGTCAAGATGGAC
Source organism: Vanacampus margaritifer (assembly GCF_051991255.1). Lineage (NCBI taxonomy): Eukaryota > Metazoa > Chordata > Actinopteri > Syngnathiformes > Syngnathidae > Vanacampus > Vanacampus margaritifer. The sequence continues at coordinate 108,933 of NW_027520759.1, read as the reverse complement.
GAGAGAACACACCAAGTAAGGAAAGAAGAAAGATCATGCAAGAAAGGAAAGTAAGCTAACCTGAAAGAAGGAATGAATGATGGACATTAGGAGGAGGAGCCTCAGTGTGTTGGTGGGGTGTCGTAGGACCGTGCACTTACGCCTTCGTTTGGGCGTCTCAGTCCCCTAACCTAACTCGCCAGTGCCACCACCTTACCTGTGCTCTGGGGATCCCTCGTGAGACCTACTGATCCCATTCACTTTAACGCCCTACTGTGCCTCTTCCTAACCCCAACCACTTTGGGAACTGTGCCTAACCCCAACCACTTTGGGAACTGTGCCTAACCCTAACCACTTTGGGAGCTGTGCCTAACCCTAACCTTGGGAACCCTAGTGGTTGAATCTAACCCTAGCGACACACGACGTGGGATTTTTGTCTTGAACGACTCCAGAACGGGACTCCAGGGATCTGCACATCACAAACCCAGAATTTTGACCGGGGGTGGGACTGCAGGTGGCCAGGGTAAGCGTAAATCCTTGGCTATGGCATAACAGGTGGCGAGTTTCTAATTGAACGGCGTAAATCCTTAACATGCATAGTTTGATAGGTGGCAATCGGCGTAAAACCTTTAATTCGGGGTGGGAGTGTTTGTGATTGTGAGTGAACTGATGGAAACGGGATGGAGAAGGACGAAACAGAGAAAACACCAAATGTGGAAAGTAAAAGCCCAGACAAACAACACCAAACATGGACAGTGGAAGAACAACAATATGCAGTAACACCAAGAAAGGACAGTAAGAAAGCCAAATGAAGGAGAGCAACTAAGCCAAAAAGGACAACACCAAGGAAGGAAAGAAGGAAAGTCAAGCAAGACGTCAAGTGCAAACCGTCCTGGGCATGACGTTAAACTGCATCCAGATGAGACTCCGCCTGAAGAAGGACTAACAAACTCCGAAACGTCGCGAACACGGGTCTCATCAGGTATAGTGCACACTTGTATATATTGTAAATAGAACTTATTACTTATGATACAAAGGCCAACTCAGATAAGCAATGCACGCATGCATGATAAAACACCAAGCAAGGAAAGAATGGAAGTCAAGATGGACGAGAGAACACACCAAGTAAGGAAAGAAGAAAGATCATGCAAGAAAGGAAAGTAAGCTAACCTGAAAGAAGGAATGAATGATGGACATTAGGAGGAGGAGCCTCAGTGTGTTGGTGGGGTGTCGTAGGACCGTGCACTTACGCCTTCGTTTGGGCGTCTCAGTCCCCTAACCTAACTCGCCAGTGCCACCACCTTACCTGTGCTCTGGGGATCCCTCGTGAGACCTACTGATCCCATTCACTTTAACGCCCTACTGTGCCTCTTCCTAACCCCAACCACTTTGGGAACTGTGCCTAACCCCAACCACTTTGGGAACTGTGCCTAACCCTAACCACTTTGGGAGCTGTGCCTAACCCTAACCTTGGGAACCCTAGTGGTTGAATCTAACCCTAGCGACACACGACGTGGGATTTTTGTCTTGAACGACTCCAGAACGGGACTCCAGGGATCTGCACATCACAAACCCAGAATTTTGACCGGGGGTGGGACTGCAGGTGGCCAGGGTAAGCGTAAATCCTTGGCTATGGCATAACAGGTGGCGAGTTTCTAATTGAACGGCGTAAATCCTTAACATGCATAGTTTGATAGGTGGCAATCGGCGTAAAACCTTTAATTCGGGGTGGGAGTGTTTGTGATTGTGAGTGAACTGATGGAAACGGGATGGAGAAGGACGAAACAGAGAAAACACCAAATGTGGAAAGTAAAAGCCCAGACAAACAACACCAAACATGGACAGTGGAAGAACAACAATATGCAGTAACACCAAGAAAGGACAGTAAGAAAGCCAAATGAAGGAGAGCAACTAAGCCAAAAAGGACAACACCAAGGAAGGAAAGAAGGAAAGTCAAGCAAGACGTCAAGTGCAAACCGTCCTGGGCATGACGTTAAACTGCATCCAGATGAGACTCCGCCTGAAGAAGGACTAACAAACTCCGAAACGTCGCGAACACGGGTCTCATCAGGTATAGTGCACACTTGTATATATTGTAAATAGAACTTATTACTTATGATACAAAGGCCAACTCAGATAAGCAATGCACGCATGCATGATAAAACACCAAGCAAGGAAAGAATGGAAGTCAAGATGGACGAGAGAACACACCAAGTAAGGAAAGAAGAAAGATCATGCAAGAAAGGAAAGTAAGCTAACCTGAAAGAAGGAATGAATGATGGACATTAGGAGGAGGAGCCTCAGTGTGTTGGTGGGGTGTCGTAGGACCGTGCACTTACGCCTTCGTTTGGGCGTCTCAGTCCCCTAACCTAACTCGCCAGTGCCACCACCTTACCTGTGCTCTGGGGATCCCTCGTGAGACCTACTGATCCCATTCACTTTAACGCCCTACTGTGCCTCTTCCTAACCCCAACCACTTTGGGAACTGTGCCTAACCCCAACCACTTTGGGAACTGTGCCTAACCCTAACCACTTTGGGAGCTGTGCCTAACCCTAACCTTGGGAACCCTAGTGGTTGAATCTAACCCTAGCGACACACGACGTGGGATTTTTGTCTTGAACGACTCCAGAACGGGACTCCAGGGATCTGCACATCACAAACCCAGAATTTTGACCGGGGGTGGGACTGCAGGTGGCCAGGGTAAGCGTAAATCCTTGGCTATGGCATAACAGGTGGCGAGTTTCTAATTGAACGGCGTAAATCCTTAACATGCATAGTTTGATAGGTGGCAATCGGCGTAAAACCTTTAATTCGGGGTGGGAGTGTTTGTGATTGTGAGTGAACTGATGGAAACGGGATGGAGAAGGACGAAACAGAGAAAACACCAAATGTGGAAAGTAAAAGCCCAGACAAACAACACCAAACATGGACAGTGGAAGAACAACAATATGCAGTAACACCAAGAAAGGACAGTAAGAAAGCCAAATGAAGGAGAGCAACTAAGCCAAAAAGGACAACACCAAGGAAGGAAAGAAGGAAAGTCAAGCAAGACGTCAAGTGCAAACCGTCCTGGGCATGACGTTAAACTGCATCCAGATGAGACTCCGCCTGAAGAAGGACTAACAAACTCCGAAACGTCGCGAACACGGGTCTCATCAGGTATAGTGCACACTTGTATATATTGTAAATAGAACTTATTACTTATGATACAAAGGCCAACTCAGATAAGCAATGCACGCATGCATGATAAAACACCAAGCAAGGAAAGAATGGAAGTCAAGATGGACGAGAGAACACACCAAGTAAGGAAAGAAGAAAGATCATGCAAGAAAGGAAAGTAAGCTAACCTGAAAGAAGGAATGAATGATGGACATTAGGAGGAGGAGCCTCAGTGTGTTGGTGGGGTGTCGTAGGACCGTGCACTTACGCCTTCGTTTGGGCGTCTCAGTCCCCTAACCTAACTCGCCAGTGCCACCACCTTACCTGTGCTCTGGGGATCCCTCGTGAGACCTACTGATCCCATTCACTTTAACGCCCTACTGTGCCTCTTCCTAACCCCAACCACTTTGGGAACTGTGCCTAACCCCAACCACTTTGGGAACTGTGCCTAACCCTAACCACTTTGGGAGCTGTGCCTAACCCTAACCTTGGGAACCCTAGTGGTTGAATCTAACCCTAGCGACACACGACGTGGGATTTTTGTCTTGAACGACTCCAGAACGGGACTCCAGGGATCTGCACATCACAAACCCAGAATTTTGACCGGGGGTGGGACTGCAGGTGGCCAGGGTAAGCGTAAATCCTTGGCTATGGCATAACAGGTGGCGAGTTTCTAATTGAACGGCGTAAATCCTTAACATGCATAGTTTGATAGGTGGCAATCGGCGTTTTAATTCGGGGTGGGAGTGTTTGTGATTGTGAGTGAACTGATGGAAACGGGATGGAGAAGGACG
>NW_027520759.1:62500-102500 GCF_051991255.1 Vanacampus margaritifer | reverse complement strand
CTCATCAGGTATAGTGCACACTTGTATATAATGTAAATAGAACTTATTACTTATGATACAAAGGCCAACTCAGATAAGCAATGCACGCATGCATGATAAAACACCAAGCAAGGAAAGAATGGAAGTCAAGATGGACGAGAGAACACACCAAGTAAGGAAAGAAGAAAGATCATGCAAGAAAGGAAAGTAAGCTAACCTGAAAGAAGGAATGAATGATGGACATTAGGAGGAGGAGCCTCAGTGTGTTGGTGGGGTGTCGTAGGACCGTGCACTTACGCCTTCGTTTGGGCGTCTCAGTCCCCTAACCTAACTCGCCAGTGCCACCACCTTACCTGTGCTCTGGGGATCCCTCGTGAGACCTACTGATCCCATTCACTTTAACGCCCTACTGTGCCTCTTCCTAACCCCAACCACTTTGGGAACTGTGCCTAACCCCAACCACTTTGGGAACTGTGCCTAACCCTAACCACTTTGGGAGCTGTGCCTAACCCTAACCTTGGGAACCCTAGTGGTTGAATCTAACCCTAGCGACACACGACGTGGGATTTTTGTCTTGAACGACTCCAGAACGGGACTCCAGGGATCTGCACATCACAAACCCAGAATTTTGACCAGGGGTGGGACTGCAGGTGGCCAGGGTAAGCGTAAATCCTTGGCTATGGCATAACAGGTGGCGAGTTTCTAATTGAACGGCGTAAATCCTTAACATGCATAGTTTGATAGGTGGCAATCGGCGTAAAACCTTTAATTCGGGGTGGGAGTGTTTGTGATTGTGAGTGAACTGATGGAAACGGGATGGAGAAGGACGAAACAGAGAAAACACCAAATGTGGAAAGTAAAAGCCCAGACAAACAACACCAAACATGGACAGTGGAAGAACAACAATATGCAGCAACACCAAGAAAGGACAGTAAGAAAGCCAAATGAAGGAGAGCAACTAAGCCAAAAAGGACAACACCAAGGAAGGAAAGAAGGAAAGTCAAGCAAGACGTCAAGTGCAAACCGTCCTGGGCATGACGTTAAACTGCATCCAGATGAGACTCCGCCTGAAGAAGGACTAACAAACTCCGAAACGTCGCGAACACGAGTCTCATCAGGTATAGTGCACACTTGTATATAATGTAAATAGAACTTATTACTTATGATACAAAGGCCAACTCAGATAAGCAATGCACGCATGCATGATAAAACACCAAGCAAGGAAAGAATGGAAGTCAAGATGGACGAGAGAACACACCAAGTAAGGAAAGAAGAAAGATCATGCAAGAAAGGAAAGTAAGCTAACCTGAAAGAAGGAATGAATGATGGACATTAGGAGGAGGAGCCTCAGTGTGTTGGTGGGGTGTCGTAGGACCGTGCACTTACGCCTTCGTTTGGGCGTCTCAGTCCCCTAACCTAACTCGCCAGTGCCACCACCTTACCTGTGCTCTGGGGATCCCTCGTGAGACCTACTGATCCCATTCACTTTAACGCCCTACTGTGCCTCTTCCTAACCCCAACCACTTTGGGAACTGTGCCTAACCCCAACCACTTTGGGAACTGTGCCTAACCCTAACCACTTTGGGAGCTGTGCCTAACCCTAACCTTGGGAACCCTAGTGGTTGAATCTAACCCTAGCGACACACGACGTGGGATTTTTGTCTTGAACGACTCCAGAACGGGACTCCAGGGATCTGCACATCACAAACCCAGAATTTTGACCAGGGGTGGGACTGCAGGTGGCCAGGGTAAGCGTAAATCCTTGGCTATGGCATAACAGGTGGCGAGTTTCTAATTGAACGGCGTAAATCCTTAACATGCATAGTTTGATAGGTGGCAATCGGCGTAAAACCTTTAATTCGGGGTGGGAGTGTTTGTGATTGTGAGTGAACTGATGGAAACGGGATGGAGAAGGACGAAACAGAGAAAACACCAAATGTGGAAAGTAAAAGCCCAGACAAACAACACCAAACATGGACAGTGGAAGAACAACAATATGCAGCAACACCAAGAAAGGACAGTAAGAAAGCCAAATGAAGGAGAGCAACTAAGCCAAAAAGGACAACACCAAGGAAGGAAAGAAGGAAAGTCAAGCAAGACGTCAAGTGCAAACCGTCCTGGGCATGACGTTAAACTGCATCCAGATGAGACTCCGCCTGAAGAAGGACTAACAAACTCCGAAACGTCGCGAACACGAGTCTCATCAGGTATAGTGCACACTTGTATATAATGTAAATAGAACTTATTACTTATGATACAAAGGCCAACTCAGATAAGCAATGCACGCATGCATGATAAAACACCAAGCAAGGAAAGAATGGAAGTCAAGATGGACGAGAGAACACACCAAGTAAGGAAAGAAGAAAGATCATGCAAGAAAGGAAAGTAAGCTAACCTGAAAGAAGGAATGAATGATGGACATTAGGAGGAGGAGCCTCAGTGTGTTGGTGGGGTGTCGTAGGACCGTGCACTTACGCCTTCGTTTGGGCGTCTCAGTCCCCTAACCTAACTCGCCAGTGCCACCACCTTACCTGTGCTCTGGGGATCCCTCGTGAGACCTACTGATCCCATTCACTTTAACGCCCTACTGTGCCTCTTCCTAACCCCAACCACTTTGGGAACTGTGCCTAACCCCAACCACTTTGGGAACTGTGCCTAACCCTAACCACTTTGGGAGCTGTGCCTAACCCTAACCTTGGGAACCCTAGTGGTTGAATCTAACCCTAGCGACACACGACGTGGGATTTTTGTCTTGAACGACTCCAGAACGGGACTCCAGGGATCTGCACATCACAAACCCAGAATTTTGACCAGGGGTGGGACTGCAGGTGGCCAGGGTAAGCGTAAATCCTTGGCTATGGCATAACAGGTGGCGAGTTTCTAATTGAACGGCGTAAATCCTTAACATGCATAGTTTGATAGGTGGCAATCGGCGTAAAACCTTTAATTCGGGGTGGGAGTGTTTGTGATTGTGAGTGAACTGATGGAAACGGGATGGAGAAGGACGAAACAGAGAAAACACCAAATGTGGAAAGTAAAAGCCCAGACAAACAACACCAAACATGGACAGTGGAAGAACAACAATATGCAGCAACACCAAGAAAGGACAGTAAGAAAGCCAAATGAAGGAGAGCAACTAAGCCAAAAAGGACAACACCAAGGAAGGAAAGAAGGAAAGTCAAGCAAGACGTCAAGTGCAAACCGTCCTGGGCATGACGTTAAACTGCATCCAGATGAGACTCCGCCTGAAGAAGGACTAACAAACTCCGAAACGTCGCGAACACGAGTCTCATCAGGTATAGTGCACACTTGTATATAATGTAAATAGAACTTATTACTTATGATACAAAGGCCAACTCAGATAAGCAATGCACGCATGCATGATAAAACACCAAGCAAGGAAAGAATGGAAGTCAAGATGGACGAGAGAACACACCAAGTAAGGAAAGAAGAAAGATCATGCAAGAAAGGAAAGTAAGCTAACCTGAAAGAAGGAATGAATGATGGACATTAGGAGGAGGAGCCTCAGTGTGTTGGTGGGGTGTCGTAGGACCGTGCACTTACGCCTTCGTTTGGGCGTCTCAGTCCCCTAACCTAACTCGCCAGTGCCACCACCTTACCTGTGCTCTGGGGATCCCTCGTGAGACCTACTGATCCCATTCACTTTAACGCCCTACTGTGCCTCTTCCTAACCCCAACCACTTTGGGAACTGTGCCTAACCCCAACCACTTTGGGAACTGTGCCTAACCCTAACCACTTTGGGAGCTGTGCCTAACCCTAACCTTGGGAACCCTAGTGGTTGAATCTAACCCTAGCGACACACGACGTGGGATTTTTGTCTTGAACGACTCCAGAACGGGACTCCAGGGATCTGCACATCACAAACCCAGAATTTTGACCAGGGGTGGGACTGCAGGTGGCCAGGGTAAGCGTAAATCCTTGGCTATGGCATAACAGGTGGCGAGTTTCTAATTGAACGGCGTAAATCCTTAACATGCATAGTTTGATAGGTGGCAATCGGCGTAAAACCTTTAATTCGGGGTGGGAGTGTTTGTGATTGTGAGTGAACTGATGGAAACGGGATGGAGAAGGACGAAACAGAGAAAACACCAAATGTGGAAAGTAAAAGCCCAGACAAACAACACCAAACATGGACAGTGGAAGAACAACAATATGCAGCAACACCAAGAAAGGACAGTAAGAAAGCCAAATGAAGGAGAGCAACTAAGCCAAAAAGGACAACACCAAGGAAGGAAAGAAGGAAAGTCAAGCAAGACGTCAAGTGCAAACCGTCCTGGGCATGACGTTAAACTGCATCCAGATGAGACTCCGCCTGAAGAAGGACTAACAAACTCCGAAACGTCGCGAACACGAGTCTCATCAGGTATAGTGCACACTTGTATATAATGTAAATAGAACTTATTACTTATGATACAAAGGCCAACTCAGATAAGCAATGCACGCATGCATGATAAAACACCAAGCAAGGAAAGAATGGAAGTCAAGATGGACGAGAGAACACACCAAGTAAGGAAAGAAGAAAGATCATGCAAGAAAGGAAAGTAAGCTAACCTGAAAGAAGGAATGAATGATGGACATTAGGAGGAGGAGCCTCAGTGTGTTGGTGGGGTGTCGTAGGACCGTGCACTTACGCCTTCGTTTGGGCGTCTCAGTCCCCTAACCTAACTCGCCAGTGCCACCACCTTACCTGTGCTCTGGGGATCCCTCGTGAGACCTACTGATCCCATTCACTTTAACGCCCTACTGTGCCTCTTCCTAACCCCAACCACTTTGGGAACTGTGCCTAACCCCAACCACTTTGGGAACTGTGCCTAACCCTAACCACTTTGGGAGCTGTGCCTAACCCTAACCTTGGGAACCCTAGTGGTTGAATCTAACCCTAGCGACACACGACGTGGGATTTTTGTCTTGAACGACTCCAGAACGGGACTCCAGGGATCTGCACATCACAAACCCAGAATTTTGACCAGGGGTGGGACTGCAGGTGGCCAGGGTAAGCGTAAATCCTTGGCTATGGCATAACAGGTGGCGAGTTTCTAATTGAACGGCGTAAATCCTTAACATGCATAGTTTGATAGGTGGCAATCGGCGTAAAACCTTTAATTCGGGGTGGGAGTGTTTGTGATTGTGAGTGAACTGATGGAAACGGGATGGAGAAGGACGAAACAGAGAAAACACCAAATGTGGAAAGTAAAAGCCCAGACAAACAACACCAAACATGGACAGTGGAAGAACAACAATATGCAGCAACACCAAGAAAGGACAGTAAGAAAGCCAAATGAAGGAGAGCAACTAAGCCAAAAAGGACAACACCAAGGAAGGAAAGAAGGAAAGTCAAGCAAGACGTCAAGTGCAAACCGTCCTGGGCATGACGTTAAACTGCATCCAGATGAGACTCCGCCTGAAGAAGGACTAACAAACTCCGAAACGTCGCGAACACGAGTCTCATCAGGTATAGTGCACACTTGTATATAATGTAAATAGAACTTATTACTTATGATACAAAGGCCAACTCAGATAAGCAATGCACGCATGCATGATAAAACACCAAGCAAGGAAAGAATGGAAGTCAAGATGGACGAGAGAACACACCAAGTAAGGAAAGAAGAAAGATCATGCAAGAAAGGAAAGTAAGCTAACCTGAAAGAAGGAATGAATGATGGACATTAGGAGGAGGAGCCTCAGTGTGTTGGTGGGGTGTCGTAGGACCGTGCACTTACGCCTTCGTTTGGGCGTCTCAGTCCCCTAACCTAACTCGCCAGTGCCACCACCTTACCTGTGCTCTGGGGATCCCTCGTGAGACCTACTGATCCCATTCACTTTAACGCCCTACTGTGCCTCTTCCTAACCCCAACCACTTTGGGAACTGTGCCTAACCCCAACCACTTTGGGAACTGTGCCTAACCCTAACCACTTTGGGAGCTGTGCCTAACCCTAACCTTGGGAACCCTAGTGGTTGAATCTAACCCTAGCGACACACGACGTGGGATTTTTGTCTTGAACGACTCCAGAACGGGACTCCAGGGATCTGCACATCACAAACCCAGAATTTTGACCAGGGGTGGGACTGCAGGTGGCCAGGGTAAGCGTAAATCCTTGGCTATGGCATAACAGGTGGCGAGTTTCTAATTGAACGGCGTAAATCCTTAACATGCATAGTTTGATAGGTGGCAATCGGCGTAAAACCTTTAATTCGGGGTGGGAGTGTTTGTGATTGTGAGTGAACTGATGGAAACGGGATGGAGAAGGACGAAACAGAGAAAACACCAAATGTGGAAAGTAAAAGCCCAGACAAACAACACCAAACATGGACAGTGGAAGAACAACAATATGCAGCAACACCAAGAAAGGACAGTAAGAAAGCCAAATGAAGGAGAGCAACTAAGCCAAAAAGGACAACACCAAGGAAGGAAAGAAGGAAAGTCAAGCAAGACGTCAAGTGCAAACCGTCCTGGGCATGACGTTAAACTGCATCCAGATGAGACTCCGCCTGAAGAAGGACTAACAAACTCCGAAACGTCGCGAACACGAGTCTCATCAGGTATAGTGCACACTTGTATATAATGTAAATAGAACTTATTACTTATGATACAAAGGCCAACTCAGATAAGCAATGCACGCATGCATGATAAAACACCAAGCAAGGAAAGAATGGAAGTCAAGATGGACGAGAGAACACACCAAGTAAGGAAAGAAGAAAGATCATGCAAGAAAGGAAAGTAAGCTAACCTGAAAGAAGGAATGAATGATGGACATTAGGAGGAGGAGCCTCAGTGTGTTGGTGGGGTGTCGTAGGACCGTGCACTTACGCCTTCGTTTGGGCGTCTCAGTCCCCTAACCTAACTCGCCAGTGCCACCACCTTACCTGTGCTCTGGGGATCCCTCGTGAGACCTACTGATCCCATTCACTTTAACGCCCTACTGTGCCTCTTCCTAACCCCAACCACTTTGGGAACTGTGCCTAACCCCAACCACTTTGGGAACTGTGCCTAACCCTAACCACTTTGGGAGCTGTGCCTAACCCTAACCTTGGGAACCCTAGTGGTTGAATCTAACCCTAGCGACACACGACGTGGGATTTTTGTCTTGAACGACTCCAGAACGGGACTCCAGGGATCTGCACATCACAAACCCAGAATTTTGACCAGGGGTGGGACTGCAGGTGGCCAGGGTAAGCGTAAATCCTTGGCTATGGCATAACAGGTGGCGAGTTTCTAATTGAACGGCGTAAATCCTTAACATGCATAGTTTGATAGGTGGCAATCGGCGTAAAACCTTTAATTCGGGGTGGGAGTGTTTGTGATTGTGAGTGAACTGATGGAAACGGGATGGAGAAGGACGAAACAGAGAAAACACCAAATGTGGAAAGTAAAAGCCCAGACAAACAACACCAAACATGGACAGTGGAAGAACAACAATATGCAGCAACACCAAGAAAGGACAGTAAGAAAGCCAAATGAAGGAGAGCAACTAAGCCAAAAAGGACAACACCAAGGAAGGAAAGAAGGAAAGTCAAGCAAGACGTCAAGTGCAAACCGTCCTGGGCATGACGTTAAACTGCATCCAGATGAGACTCCGCCTGAAGAAGGACTAACAAACTCCGAAACGTCGCGAACACGAGTCTCATCAGGTATAGTGCACACTTGTATATAATGTAAATAGAACTTATTACTTATGATACAAAGGCCAACTCAGATAAGCAATGCACGCATGCATGATAAAACACCAAGCAAGGAAAGAATGGAAGTCAAGATGGACGAGAGAACACACCAAGTAAGGAAAGAAGAAAGATCATGCAAGAAAGGAAAGTAAGCTAACCTGAAAGAAGGAATGAATGATGGACATTAGGAGGAGGAGCCTCAGTGTGTTGGTGGGGTGTCGTAGGACCGTGCACTTACGCCTTCGTTTGGGCGTCTCAGTCCCCTAACCTAACTCGCCAGTGCCACCACCTTACCTGTGCTCTGGGGATCCCTCGTGAGACCTACTGATCCCATTCACTTTAACGCCCTACTGTGCCTCTTCCTAACCCCAACCACTTTGGGAACTGTGCCTAACCCCAACCACTTTGGGAACTGTGCCTAACCCTAACCACTTTGGGAGCTGTGCCTAACCCTAACCTTGGGAACCCTAGTGGTTGAATCTAACCCTAGCGACACACGACGTGGGATTTTTGTCTTGAACGACTCCAGAACGGGACTCCAGGGATCTGCACATCACAAACCCAGAATTTTGACCAGGGGTGGGACTGCAGGTGGCCAGGGTAAGCGTAAATCCTTGGCTATGGCATAACAGGTGGCGAGTTTCTAATTGAACGGCGTAAATCCTTAACATGCATAGTTTGATAGGTGGCAATCGGCGTAAAACCTTTAATTCGGGGTGGGAGTGTTTGTGATTGTGAGTGAACTGATGGAAACGGGATGGAGAAGGACGAAACAGAGAAAACACCAAATGTGGAAAGTAAAAGCCCAGACAAACAACACCAAACATGGACAGTGGAAGAACAACAATATGCAGCAACACCAAGAAAGGACAGTAAGAAAGCCAAATGAAGGAGAGCAACTAAGCCAAAAAGGACAACACCAAGGAAGGAAAGAAGGAAAGTCAAGCAAGACGTCAAGTGCAAACCGTCCTGGGCATGACGTTAAACTGCATCCAGATGAGACTCCGCCTGAAGAAGGACTAACAAACTCCGAAACGTCGCGAACACGAGTCTCATCAGGTATAGTGCACACTTGTATATAATGTAAATAGAACTTATTACTTATGATACAAAGGCCAACTCAGATAAGCAATGCACGCATGCATGATAAAACACCAAGCAAGGAAAGAATGGAAGTCAAGATGGACGAGAGAACACACCAAGTAAGGAAAGAAGAAAGATCATGCAAGAAAGGAAAGTAAGCTAACCTGAAAGAAGGAATGAATGATGGACATTAGGAGGAGGAGCCTCAGTGTGTTGGTGGGGTGTCGTAGGACCGTGCACTTACGCCTTCGTTTGGGCGTCTCAGTCCCCTAACCTAACTCGCCAGTGCCACCACCTTACCTGTGCTCTGGGGATCCCTCGTGAGACCTACTGATCCCATTCACTTTAACGCCCTACTGTGCCTCTTCCTAACCCCAACCACTTTGGGAACTGTGCCTAACCCCAACCACTTTGGGAACTGTGCCTAACCCTAACCACTTTGGGAGCTGTGCCTAACCCTAACCTTGGGAACCCTAGTGGTTGAATCTAACCCTAGCGACACACGACGTGGGATTTTTGTCTTGAACGACTCCAGAACGGGACTCCAGGGATCTGCACATCACAAACCCAGAATTTTGACCAGGGGTGGGACTGCAGGTGGCCAGGGTAAGCGTAAATCCTTGGCTATGGCATAACAGGTGGCGAGTTTCTAATTGAACGGCGTAAATCCTTAACATGCATAGTTTGATAGGTGGCAATCGGCGTAAAACCTTTAATTCGGGGTGGGAGTGTTTGTGATTGTGAGTGAACTGATGGAAACGGGATGGAGAAGGACGAAACAGAGAAAACACCAAATGTGGAAAGTAAAAGCCCAGACAAACAACACCAAACATGGACAGTGGAAGAACAACAATATGCAGCAACACCAAGAAAGGACAGTAAGAAAGCCAAATGAAGGAGAGCAACTAAGCCAAAAAGGACAACACCAAGGAAGGAAAGAAGGAAAGTCAAGCAAGACGTCAAGTGCAAACCGTCCTGGGCATGACGTTAAACTGCATCCAGATGAGACTCCGCCTGAAGAAGGACTAACAAACTCCGAAACGTCGCGAACACGAGTCTCATCAGGTATAGTGCACACTTGTATATAATGTAAATAGAACTTATTACTTATGATACAAAGGCCAACTCAGATAAGCAATGCACGCATGCATGATAAAACACCAAGCAAGGAAAGAATGGAAGTCAAGATGGACGAGAGAACACACCAAGTAAGGAAAGAAGAAAGATCATGCAAGAAAGGAAAGTAAGCTAACCTGAAAGAAGGAATGAATGATGGACATTAGGAGGAGGAGCCTCAGTGTGTTGGTGGGGTGTCGTAGGACCGTGCACTTACGCCTTCGTTTGGGCGTCTCAGTCCCCTAACCTAACTCGCCAGTGCCACCACCTTACCTGTGCTCTGGGGATCCCTCGTGAGACCTACTGATCCCATTCACTTTAACGCCCTACTGTGCCTCTTCCTAACCCCAACCACTTTGGGAACTGTGCCTAACCCCAACCACTTTGGGAACTGTGCCTAACCCTAACCACTTTGGGAGCTGTGCCTAACCCTAACCTTGGGAACCCTAGTGGTTGAATCTAACCCTAGCGACACACGACGTGGGATTTTTGTCTTGAACGACTCCAGAACGGGACTCCAGGGATCTGCACATCACAAACCCAGAATTTTGACCAGGGGTGGGACTGCAGGTGGCCAGGGTAAGCGTAAATCCTTGGCTATGGCATAACAGGTGGCGAGTTTCTAATTGAACGGCGTAAATCCTTAACATGCATAGTTTGATAGGTGGCAATCGGCGTAAAACCTTTAATTCGGGGTGGGAGTGTTTGTGATTGTGAGTGAACTGATGGAAACGGGATGGAGAAGGACGAAACAGAGAAAACACCAAATGTGGAAAGTAAAAGCCCAGACAAACAACACCAAACATGGACAGTGGAAGAACAACAATATGCAGCAACACCAAGAAAGGACAGTAAGAAAGCCAAATGAAGGAGAGCAACTAAGCCAAAAAGGACAACACCAAGGAAGGAAAGAAGGAAAGTCAAGCAAGACGTCAAGTGCAAACCGTCCTGGGCATGACGTTAAACTGCATCCAGATGAGACTCCGCCTGAAGAAGGACTAACAAACTCCGAAACGTCGCGAACACGAGTCTCATCAGGTATAGTGCACACTTGTATATAATGTAAATAGAACTTATTACTTATGATACAAAGGCCAACTCAGATAAGCAATGCACGCATGCATGATAAAACACCAAGCAAGGAAAGAATGGAAGTCAAGATGGACGAGAGAACACACCAAGTAAGGAAAGAAGAAAGATCATGCAAGAAAGGAAAGTAAGCTAACCTGAAAGAAGGAATGAATGATGGACATTAGGAGGAGGAGCCTCAGTGTGTTGGTGGGGTGTCGTAGGACCGTGCACTTACGCCTTCGTTTGGGCGTCTCAGTCCCCTAACCTAACTCGCCAGTGCCACCACCTTACCTGTGCTCTGGGGATCCCTCGTGAGACCTACTGATCCCATTCACTTTAACGCCCTACTGTGCCTCTTCCTAACCCCAACCACTTTGGGAACTGTGCCTAACCCCAACCACTTTGGGAACTGTGCCTAACCCTAACCACTTTGGGAGCTGTGCCTAACCCTAACCTTGGGAACCCTAGTGGTTGAATCTAACCCTAGCGACACACGACGTGGGATTTTTGTCTTGAACGACTCCAGAACGGGACTCCAGGGATCTGCACATCACAAACCCAGAATTTTGACCAGGGGTGGGACTGCAGGTGGCCAGGGTAAGCGTAAATCCTTGGCTATGGCATAACAGGTGGCGAGTTTCTAATTGAACGGCGTAAATCCTTAACATGCATAGTTTGATAGGTGGCAATCGGCGTAAAACCTTTAATTCGGGGTGGGAGTGTTTGTGATTGTGAGTGAACTGATGGAAACGGGATGGAGAAGGACGAAACAGAGAAAACACCAAATGTGGAAAGTAAAAGCCCAGACAAACAACACCAAACATGGACAGTGGAAGAACAACAATATGCAGCAACACCAAGAAAGGACAGTAAGAAAGCCAAATGAAGGAGAGCAACTAAGCCAAAAAGGACAACACCAAGGAAGGAAAGAAGGAAAGTCAAGCAAGACGTCAAGTGCAAACCGTCCTGGGCATGACGTTAAACTGCATCCAGATGAGACTCCGCCTGAAGAAGGACTAACAAACTCCGAAACGTCGCGAACACGAGTCTCATCAGGTATAGTGCACACTTGTATATAATGTAAATAGAACTTATTACTTATGATACAAAGGCCAACTCAGATAAGCAATGCACGCATGCATGATAAAACACCAAGCAAGGAAAGAATGGAAGTCAAGATGGACGAGAGAACACACCAAGTAAGGAAAGAAGAAAGATCATGCAAGAAAGGAAAGTAAGCTAACCTGAAAGAAGGAATGAATGATGGACATTAGGAGGAGGAGCCTCAGTGTGTTGGTGGGGTGTCGTAGGACCGTGCACTTACGCCTTCGTTTGGGCGTCTCAGTCCCCTAACCTAACTCGCCAGTGCCACCACCTTACCTGTGCTCTGGGGATCCCTCGTGAGACCTACTGATCCCATTCACTTTAACGCCCTACTGTGCCTCTTCCTAACCCCAACCACTTTGGGAACTGTGCCTAACCCCAACCACTTTGGGAACTGTGCCTAACCCTAACCACTTTGGGAGCTGTGCCTAACCCTAACCTTGGGAACCCTAGTGGTTGAATCTAACCCTAGCGACACACGACGTGGGATTTTTGTCTTGAACGACTCCAGAACGGGACTCCAGGGATCTGCACATCACAAACCCAGAATTTTGACCAGGGGTGGGACTGCAGGTGGCCAGGGTAAGCGTAAATCCTTGGCTATGGCATAACAGGTGGCGAGTTTCTAATTGAACGGCGTAAATCCTTAACATGCATAGTTTGATAGGTGGCAATCGGCGTAAAACCTTTAATTCGGGGTGGGAGTGTTTGTGATTGTGAGTGAACTGATGGAAACGGGATGGAGAAGGACGAAACAGAGAAAACACCAAATGTGGAAAGTAAAAGCCCAGACAAACAACACCAAACATGGACAGTGGAAGAACAACAATATGCAGCAACACCAAGAAAGGACAGTAAGAAAGCCAAATGAAGGAGAGCAACTAAGCCAAAAAGGACAACACCAAGGAAGGAAAGAAGGAAAGTCAAGCAAGACGTCAAGTGCAAACCGTCCTGGGCATGACGTTAAACTGCATCCAGATGAGACTCCGCCTGAAGAAGGACTAACAAACTCCGAAACGTCGCGAACACGAGTCTCATCAGGTATAGTGCACACTTGTATATAATGTAAATAGAACTTATTACTTATGATACAAAGGCCAACTCAGATAAGCAATGCACGCATGCATGATAAAACACCAAGCAAGGAAAGAATGGAAGTCAAGATGGACGAGAGAACACACCAAGTAAGGAAAGAAGAAAGATCATGCAAGAAAGGAAAGTAAGCTAACCTGAAAGAAGGAATGAATGATGGACATTAGGAGGAGGAGCCTCAGTGTGTTGGTGGGGTGTCGTAGGACCGTGCACTTACGCCTTCGTTTGGGCGTCTCAGTCCCCTAACCTAACTCGCCAGTGCCACCACCTTACCTGTGCTCTGGGGATCCCTCGTGAGACCTACTGATCCCATTCACTTTAACGCCCTACTGTGCCTCTTCCTAACCCCAACCACTTTGGGAACTGTGCCTAACCCCAACCACTTTGGGAACTGTGCCTAACCCTAACCACTTTGGGAGCTGTGCCTAACCCTAACCTTGGGAACCCTAGTGGTTGAATCTAACCCTAGCGACACACGACGTGGGATTTTTGTCTTGAACGACTCCAGAACGGGACTCCAGGGATCTGCACATCACAAACCCAGAATTTTGACCAGGGGTGGGACTGCAGGTGGCCAGGGTAAGCGTAAATCCTTGGCTATGGCATAACAGGTGGCGAGTTTCTAATTGAACGGCGTAAATCCTTAACATGCATAGTTTGATAGGTGGCAATCGGCGTAAAACCTTTAATTCGGGGTGGGAGTGTTTGTGATTGTGAGTGAACTGATGGAAACGGGATGGAGAAGGACGAAACAGAGAAAACACCAAATGTGGAAAGTAAAAGCCCAGACAAACAACACCAAACATGGACAGTGGAAGAACAACAATATGCAGCAACACCAAGAAAGGACAGTAAGAAAGCCAAATGAAGGAGAGCAACTAAGCCAAAAAGGACAACACCAAGGAAGGAAAGAAGGAAAGTCAAGCAAGACGTCAAGTGCAAACCGTCCTGGGCATGACGTTAAACTGCATCCAGATGAGACTCCGCCTGAAGAAGGACTAACAAACTCCGAAACGTCGCGAACACGAGTCTCATCAGGTATAGTGCACACTTGTATATAATGTAAATAGAACTTATTACTTATGATACAAAGGCCAACTCAGATAAGCAATGCACGCATGCATGATAAAACACCAAGCAAGGAAAGAATGGAAGTCAAGATGGACGAGAGAACACACCAAGTAAGGAAAGAAGAAAGATCATGCAAGAAAGGAAAGTAAGCTAACCTGAAAGAAGGAATGAATGATGGACATTAGGAGGAGGAGCCTCAGTGTGTTGGTGGGGTGTCGTAGG
Organism: Vanacampus margaritifer; assembly: GCF_051991255.1. Taxonomy (NCBI): domain Eukaryota; kingdom Metazoa; phylum Chordata; class Actinopteri; order Syngnathiformes; family Syngnathidae; genus Vanacampus; species Vanacampus margaritifer. The sequence goes on along the minus strand of NW_027520759.1, from coordinate 88,080 downwards.
ACCGTGCACTTACGCCTTCGTTTGGGCGTCTCAGTCCCCTAACCTAACTCGCCAGTGCCACCACCTTACCTGTGCTCTGGGGATCCCTCGTGAGACCTACTGATCCCATTCACTTTAACGCCCTACTGTGCCTCTTCCTAACCCCAACCACTTTGGGAACTGTGCCTAACCCCAACCACTTTGGGAACTGTGCCTAACCCTAACCACTTTGGGAGCTGTGCCTAACCCTAACCTTGGGAACCCTAGTGGTTGAATCTAACCCTAGCGACACACGACGTGGGATTTTTGTCTTGAACGACTCCAGAACGGGACTCCAGGGATCTGCACATCACAAACCCAGAATTTTGACCAGGGGTGGGACTGCAGGTGGCCAGGGTAAGCGTAAATCCTTGGCTATGGCATAACAGGTGGCGAGTTTCTAATTGAACGGCGTAAATCCTTAACATGCATAGTTTGATAGGTGGCAATCGGCGTAAAACCTTTAATTCGGGGTGGGAGTGTTTGTGATTGTGAGTGAACTGATGGAAACGGGATGGAGAAGGACGAAACAGAGAAAACACCAAATGTGGAAAGTAAAAGCCCAGACAAACAACACCAAACATGGACAGTGGAAGAACAACAATATGCAGCAACACCAAGAAAGGACAGTAAGAAAGCCAAATGAAGGAGAGCAACTAAGCCAAAAAGGACAACACCAAGGAAGGAAAGAAGGAAAGTCAAGCAAGACGTCAAGTGCAAACCGTCCTGGGCATGACGTTAAACTGCATCCAGATGAGACTCCGCCTGAAGAAGGACTAACAAACTCCGAAACGTCGCGAACACGAGTCTCATCAGGTATAGTGCACACTTGTATATAATGTAAATAGAACTTATTACTTATGATACAAAGGCCAACTCAGATAAGCAATGCACGCATGCATGATAAAACACCAAGCAAGGAAAGAATGGAAGTCAAGATGGACGAGAGAACACACCAAGTAAGGAAAGAAGAAAGATCATGCAAGAAAGGAAAGTAAGCTAACCTGAAAGAAGGAATGAATGATGGACATTAGGAGGAGGAGCCTCAGTGTGTTGGTGGGGTGTCGTAGGACCGTGCACTTACGCCTTCGTTTGGGCGTCTCAGTCCCCTAACCTAACTCGCCAGTGCCACCACCTTACCTGTGCTCTGGGGATCCCTCGTGAGACCTACTGATCCCATTCACTTTAACGCCCTACTGTGCCTCTTCCTAACCCCAACCACTTTGGGAACTGTGCCTAACCCCAACCACTTTGGGAACTGTGCCTAACCCTAACCACTTTGGGAGCTGTGCCTAACCCTAACCTTGGGAACCCTAGTGGTTGAATCTAACCCTAGCGACACACGACGTGGGATTTTTGTCTTGAACGACTCCAGAACGGGACTCCAGGGATCTGCACATCACAAACCCAGAATTTTGACCAGGGGTGGGACTGCAGGTGGCCAGGGTAAGCGTAAATCCTTGGCTATGGCATAACAGGTGGCGAGTTTCTAATTGAACGGCGTAAATCCTTAACATGCATAGTTTGATAGGTGGCAATCGGCGTAAAACCTTTAATTCGGGGTGGGAGTGTTTGTGATTGTGAGTGAACTGATGGAAACGGGATGGAGAAGGACGAAACAGAGAAAACACCAAATGTGGAAAGTAAAAGCCCAGACAAACAACACCAAACATGGACAGTGGAAGAACAACAATATGCAGCAACACCAAGAAAGGACAGTAAGAAAGCCAAATGAAGGAGAGCAACTAAGCCAAAAAGGACAACACCAAGGAAGGAAAGAAGGAAAGTCAAGCAAGACGTCAAGTGCAAACCGTCCTGGGCATGACGTTAAACTGCATCCAGATGAGACTCCGCCTGAAGAAGGACTAACAAACTCCGAAACGTCGCGAACACGAGTCTCATCAGGTATAGTGCACACTTGTATATAATGTAAATAGAACTTATTACTTATGATACAAAGGCCAACTCAGATAAGCAATGCACGCATGCATGATAAAACACCAAGCAAGGAAAGAATGGAAGTCAAGATGGACGAGAGAACACACCAAGTAAGGAAAGAAGAAAGATCATGCAAGAAAGGAAAGTAAGCTAACCTGAAAGAAGGAATGAATGATGGACATTAGGAGGAGGAGCCTCAGTGTGTTGGTGGGGTGTCGTAGGACCGTGCACTTACGCCTTCGTTTGGGCGTCTCAGTCCCCTAACCTAACTCGCCAGTGCCACCACCTTACCTGTGCTCTGGGGATCCCTCGTGAGACCTACTGATCCCATTCACTTTAACGCCCTACTGTGCCTCTTCCTAACCCCAACCACTTTGGGAACTGTGCCTAACCCCAACCACTTTGGGAACTGTGCCTAACCCTAACCACTTTGGGAGCTGTGCCTAACCCTAACCTTGGGAACCCTAGTGGTTGAATCTAACCCTAGCGACACACGACGTGGGATTTTTGTCTTGAACGACTCCAGAACGGGACTCCAGGGATCTGCACATCACAAACCCAGAATTTTGACCAGGGGTGGGACTGCAGGTGGCCAGGGTAAGCGTAAATCCTTGGCTATGGCATAACAGGTGGCGAGTTTCTAATTGAACGGCGTAAATCCTTAACATGCATAGTTTGATAGGTGGCAATCGGCGTAAAACCTTTAATTCGGGGTGGGAGTGTTTGTGATTGTGAGTGAACTGATGGAAACGGGATGGAGAAGGACGAAACAGAGAAAACACCAAATGTGGAAAGTAAAAGCCCAGACAAACAACACCAAACATGGACAGTGGAAGAACAACAATATGCAGCAACACCAAGAAAGGACAGTAAGAAAGCCAAATGAAGGAGAGCAACTAAGCCAAAAAGGACAACACCAAGGAAGGAAAGAAGGAAAGTCAAGCAAGACGTCAAGTGCAAACCGTCCTGGGCATGACGTTAAACTGCATCCAGATGAGACTCCGCCTGAAGAAGGACTAACAAACTCCGAAACGTCGCGAACACGAGTCTCATCAGGTATAGTGCACACTTGTATATAATGTAAATAGAACTTATTACTTATGATACAAAGGCCAACTCAGATAAGCAATGCACGCATGCATGATAAAACACCAAGCAAGGAAAGAATGGAAGTCAAGATGGACGAGAGAACACACCAAGTAAGGAAAGAAGAAAGATCATGCAAGAAAGGAAAGTAAGCTAACCTGAAAGAAGGAATGAATGATGGACATTAGGAGGAGGAGCCTCAGTGTGTTGGTGGGGTGTCGTAGGACCGTGCACTTACGCCTTCGTTTGGGCGTCTCAGTCCCCTAACCTAACTCGCCAGTGCCACCACCTTACCTGTGCTCTGGGGATCCCTCGTGAGACCTACTGATCCCATTCACTTTAACGCCCTACTGTGCCTCTTCCTAACCCCAACCACTTTGGGAACTGTGCCTAACCCCAACCACTTTGGGAACTGTGCCTAACCCTAACCACTTTGGGAGCTGTGCCTAACCCTAACCTTGGGAACCCTAGTGGTTGAATCTAACCCTAGCGACACACGACGTGGGATTTTTGTCTTGAACGACTCCAGAACGGGACTCCAGGGATCTGCACATCACAAACCCAGAATTTTGACCAGGGGTGGGACTGCAGGTGGCCAGGGTAAGCGTAAATCCTTGGCTATGGCATAACAGGTGGCGAGTTTCTAATTGAACGGCGTAAATCCTTAACATGCATAGTTTGATAGGTGGCAATCGGCGTAAAACCTTTAATTCGGGGTGGGAGTGTTTGTGATTGTGAGTGAACTGATGGAAACGGGATGGAGAAGGACGAAACAGAGAAAACACCAAATGTGGAAAGTAAAAGCCCAGACAAACAACACCAAACATGGACAGTGGAAGAACAACAATATGCAGCAACACCAAGAAAGGACAGTAAGAAAGCCAAATGAAGGAGAGCAACTAAGCCAAAAAGGACAACACCAAGGAAGGAAAGAAGGAAAGTCAAGCAAGACGTCAAGTGCAAACCGTCCTGGGCATGACGTTAAACTGCATCCAGATGAGACTCCGCCTGAAGAAGGACTAACAAACTCCGAAACGTCGCGAACACGAGTCTCATCAGGTATAGTGCACACTTGTATATAATGTAAATAGAACTTATTACTTATGATACAAAGGCCAACTCAGATAAGCAATGCACGCATGCATGATAAAACACCAAGCAAGGAAAGAATGGAAGTCAAGATGGACGAGAGAACACACCAAGTAAGGAAAGAAGAAAGATCATGCAAGAAAGGAAAGTAAGCTAACCTGAAAGAAGGAATGAATGATGGACATTAGGAGGAGGAGCCTCAGTGTGTTGGTGGGGTGTCGTAGGACCGTGCACTTACGCCTTCGTTTGGGCGTCTCAGTCCCCTAACCTAACTCGCCAGTGCCACCACCTTACCTGTGCTCTGGGGATCCCTCGTGAGACCTACTGATCCCATTCACTTTAACGCCCTACTGTGCCTCTTCCTAACCCCAACCACTTTGGGAACTGTGCCTAACCCCAACCACTTTGGGAACTGTGCCTAACCCTAACCACTTTGGGAGCTGTGCCTAACCCTAACCTTGGGAACCCTAGTGGTTGAATCTAACCCTAGCGACACACGACGTGGGATTTTTGTCTTGAACGACTCCAGAACGGGACTCCAGGGATCTGCACATCACAAACCCAGAATTTTGACCAGGGGTGGGACTGCAGGTGGCCAGGGTAAGCGTAAATCCTTGGCTATGGCATAACAGGTGGCGAGTTTCTAATTGAACGGCGTAAATCCTTAACATGCATAGTTTGATAGGTGGCAATCGGCGTAAAACCTTTAATTCGGGGTGGGAGTGTTTGTGATTGTGAGTGAACTGATGGAAACGGGATGGAGAAGGACGAAACAGAGAAAACACCAAATGTGGAAAGTAAAAGCCCAGACAAACAACACCAAACATGGACAGTGGAAGAACAACAATATGCAGCAACACCAAGAAAGGACAGTAAGAAAGCCAAATGAAGGAGAGCAACTAAGCCAAAAAGGACAACACCAAGGAAGGAAAGAAGGAAAGTCAAGCAAGACGTCAAGTGCAAACCGTCCTGGGCATGACGTTAAACTGCATCCAGATGAGACTCCGCCTGAAGAAGGACTAACAAACTCCGAAACGTCGCGAACACGAGTCTCATCAGGTATAGTGCACACTTGTATATAATGTAAATAGAACTTATTACTTATGATACAAAGGCCAACTCAGATAAGCAATGCACGCATGCATGATAAAACACCAAGCAAGGAAAGAATGGAAGTCAAGATGGACGAGAGAACACACCAAGTAAGGAAAGAAGAAAGATCATGCAAGAAAGGAAAGTAAGCTAACCTGAAAGAAGGAATGAATGATGGACATTAGGAGGAGGAGCCTCAGTGTGTTGGTGGGGTGTCGTAGGACCGTGCACTTACGCCTTCGTTTGGGCGTCTCAGTCCCCTAACCTAACTCGCCAGTGCCACCACCTTACCTGTGCTCTGGGGATCCCTCGTGAGACCTACTGATCCCATTCACTTTAACGCCCTACTGTGCCTCTTCCTAACCCCAACCACTTTGGGAACTGTGCCTAACCCCAACCACTTTGGGAACTGTGCCTAACCCTAACCACTTTGGGAGCTGTGCCTAACCCTAACCTTGGGAACCCTAGTGGTTGAATCTAACCCTAGCGACACACGACGTGGGATTTTTGTCTTGAACGACTCCAGAACGGGACTCCAGGGATCTGCACATCACAAACCCAGAATTTTGACCAGGGGTGGGACTGCAGGTGGCCAGGGTAAGCGTAAATCCTTGGCTATGGCATAACAGGTGGCGAGTTTCTAATTGAACGGCGTAAATCCTTAACATGCATAGTTTGATAGGTGGCAATCGGCGTAAAACCTTTAATTCGGGGTGGGAGTGTTTGTGATTGTGAGTGAACTGATGGAAACGGGATGGAGAAGGACGAAACAGAGAAAACACCAAATGTGGAAAGTAAAAGCCCAGACAAACAACACCAAACATGGACAGTGGAAGAACAACAATATGCAGCAACACCAAGAAAGGACAGTAAGAAAGCCAAATGAAGGAGAGCAACTAAGCCAAAAAGGACAACACCAAGGAAGGAAAGAAGGAAAGTCAAGCAAGACGTCAAGTGCAAACCGTCCTGGGCATGACGTTAAACTGCATCCAGATGAGACTCCGCCTGAAGAAGGACTAACAAACTCCGAAACGTCGCGAACACGAGTCTCATCAGGTATAGTGCACACTTGTATATAATGTAAATAGAACTTATTACTTATGATACAAAGGCCAACTCAGATAAGCAATGCACGCATGCATGATAAAACACCAAGCAAGGAAAGAATGGAAGTCAAGATGGACGAGAGAACACACCAAGTAAGGAAAGAAGAAAGATCATGCAAGAAAGGAAAGTAAGCTAACCTGAAAGAAGGAATGAATGATGGACATTAGGAGGAGGAGCCTCAGTGTGTTGGTGGGGTGTCGTAGGACCGTGCACTTACGCCTTCGTTTGGGCGTCTCAGTCCCCTAACCTAACCCTAACCTAACCCTAACCCTAACCCTAACCCTAACCCTAACCCTAACCCTAACCCTAACCCTAACCCTAACCCTAACCCTAACCCTAACCCTAACCCTAACCCTAACCCTAACCCCTAACCCTAACCCTAACCCTAACCCTAACCCTAACCCTAACCCTAACCCTAACCCTAACCCTAACCCTAACCCTAACCCTAACCCTAACCCCTAACCCCTAACCCTAACCCTAACCCTAACCCTAACCCTAACCCTAACCCTAAACCCTAACCCTAACCCTAACCCTAACCCTAACCCTAACCCTAACCCTAACCCTAACCCTAACCCTAACCCTAACCCTAACCCTAACCCCTAACCCTAACCCCTAACCCTAACCCTAACCCTAACCCTAACCCTAACCCTAACCCTAACCCTAACCCTAACCCTAACCCCCTAACCCTAACCCTAACCCTAACCCTAACCCTAACCCTAACCCTAACCCTAACCCTAACCCTAACCCTAACCCTAACCCTAACCCCTAACCCTAACCCTAACCCTAACCCTAACCCTAACCCTAACCCTAACCCTAACCCTAACCCTAACCCTAACCCCTAACCCTAACCCTAACCCTAACCCTAACCCTAACCCTAACCCTAACCCTAACCCTAACCCTATTACCGATGCTAATTAAGCACAATGCAAATTGTTATATATACAGTAAAATGCTCAACAGGAGAGAAAACACAATTTGAATGTTTATTTTGAGCCCAATTTTAGGGGGGGAGTGTTGAAGGTGCTTGGTGAACTCTGGGAGATGGACCAAGGAGTCGATGTGGCAGGCCCGTGCACCTCCCCACCGTACACTGTGCGGTGGGAATCCTGTTTCTTACCCTAACCAGCCAGTGCCGTCCTTCGGCTTCCCGTCTCTTGGAGGGAACCTCGTTACCTCAACCCAGGTCAGATGCCTTGTACTTACCTTAACCTCATTGGATGTGTGTGCGTTAACCCTAACCCCAACCCTAACCCTAACCCCAACCCCAACCCTAACCCTAGCCCTAACCCTAACCCTAACCCCAACCCTATGGATGTGGTATGTCTGAACCCTATTGTGTGGACTGTACATAACCCTAAAACTAGCCTAATTAGAACCCAAATTGTGGACTACAAATACTCACCTAGATACTTACCTGATTGGATGTTGGGATGGGACCTATGCTACTTACCTGTACTTACCTCGAACCTGGAGATGACCGACCCTGGCCCAAATTGGATGGGTGGATGACTAACTCCAATATAGAGTAGTTCACTGTGATAGGTGGCATGGTACCCAGATCTGCGTAAAACCTGGAATAGGTGGCAAGACTATGGACCTGCGTAAAACCTGATAAATTATGGGGGGGGAGTGTTAGTGTGGGTACATACTTTGGAGGAGATGGGAGTCAGGAAAAGGACATAGCTGGGGGTGTTGGATGGAAACGGACGGCGAAAGCAACAGATGGGGGAAAGATAAGGGGGTGCCATAGGGAAAGAAATTATATTTAAAATTTAGAAGAAAGCCATTAAGAGAATGAAGCCAAATGTAGTGCAATGAAAGAAAGCCAAGTATGGAGCCGTCCTGGGCATGACGTTAAACTGCAACCAGGGGGGGAGGCCAAGAAGGCCAGATGGGGTCCAATAGCCTGATGAAGGACCATTTACTCCGAAACGTCGCGACGGGCCCCATCTTTGAAAAGCGCTCAAGAGGGAGGTTATTATTTATGATACAAAGGCGAACCTAACTGACTTACATTTGCACTGGCACTCAAAGACACGAAGCTCATTTATGCTCGTTTAAAGCCAATTACCGATGCTAATTAAGCACAATGCAAATTGTTATATATACAGTAAAATGCTCAACAGGAGAGAAAACACAATTTGAATGTTTATTTTGAGCCCAATTTTAGGGGGGGAGTGTTGAAGGTGCTTGGTGAACTCTGGGAGATGGACCAAGGAGTCGATGTGGCAGGCCCGTGCACCTCCCCACCGTACACTGTGCGGTGGGAATCCTGTTTCTTACCCTAACCAGCCAGTGCCGTCCTTCGGCTTCCCGTCTCTTGGAGGGAACCTCGTTACCTCAACCCAGGTCAGATGCCTTGTACTTACCTTAACCTCATTGGATGTGTGTGCGTTAACCCTAACCCCAACCCTAACCCTAACCCCAACCCCAACCCTAACCCTAGCCCTAACCCTAACCCTAACCCCAACCCTATGGATGTGGTATGTCTGAACCCTATTGTGTGGACTGTACATAACCCTAAAACTAGCCTAATTAGAACCCAAATTGTGGACTACAAATACTCACCTAGATACTTACCTGATTGGATGTTGGGATGGGACCTATGCTACTTACCTGTACTTACCTCGAACCTGGAGATGACCGACCCTGGCCCAAATTGGATGGGTGGATGACTAACTCCAATATAGAGTAGTTCACTGTGATAGGTGGCATGGTACCCAGATCTGCGTAAAACCTGGAATAGGTGGCAAGACTATGGACCTGCGTAAAACCTGATAAATTATGGGGGGGGAGTGTTAGTGTGGGTACATACTTTGGAGGAGATGGGAGTCAGGAAAAGGACATAGCTGGGGGTGTTGGATGGAAACGGACGGCGAAAGCAACAGATGGGGGAAAGATAAGGGGGTGCCATAGGGAAAGAAATTATATTTAAAATTTAGAAGAAAGCCATTAAGAGAATGAAGCCAAATGTAGTGCAATGAAAGAAAGCCAAGTATGGAGCCGTCCTGGGCATGACGTTAAACTGCAACCAGGGGGGGAGGCCAAGAAGGCCAGATGGGGTCCAATAGCCTGATGAAGGACCATTTACTCCGAAACGTCGCGACGGGCCCCATCTTTGAAAAGCGCTCAAGAGGGAGGTTATTATTTATGATACAAAGGCGAACCTAACTGACTTACATTTGCACTGGCACTCAAAGACACGAAGCTCATTTATGCTCGTTTAAAGCCAATTACCGATGCTAATTAAGCACAATGCAAATTGTTATATATACAGTAAAATGCTCAACAGGAGAGAAAACACAATTTGAATGTTTATTTTGAGCCCAATTTTAGGGGGGGAGTGTTGAAGGTGCTTGGTGAACTCTGGGAGATGGACCAAGGAGTCGATGTGGCAGGCCCGTGCACCTCCCCACCGTACACTGTGCGGTGGGAATCCTGTTTCTTACCCTAACCAGCCAGTGCCGTCCTTCGGCTTCCCGTCTCTTGGAGGGAACCTCGTTACCTCAACCCAGGTCAGATGCCTTGTACTTACCTTAACCTCATTGGATGTGTGTGCGTTAACCCTAACCCCAACCCTAACCCTAACCCCAACCCCAACCCTAACCCTAGCCCTAACCCTAACCCTAACCCCAACCCTATGGATGTGGTATGTCTGAACCCTATTGTGTGGACTGTACATAACCCTAAAACTAGCCTAATTAGAACCCAAATTGTGGACTACAAATACTCACCTAGATACTTACCTGATTGGATGTTGGGATGGGACCTATGCTACTTACCTGTACTTACCTCGAACCTGGAGATGACCGACCCTGGCCCAAATTGGATGGGTGGATGACTAACTCCAATATAGAGTAGTTCACTGTGATAGGTGGCATGGTACCCAGATCTGCGTAAAACCTGGAATAGGTGGCAAGACTATGGACCTGCGTAAAACCTGATAAATTATGGGGGGGGAGTGTTAGTGTGGGTACATACTTTGGAGGAGATGGGAGTCAGGAAAAGGACATAGCTGGGGGTGTTGGATGGAAACGGACGGCGAAAGCAACAGATGGGGGAAAGATAAGGGGGTGCCATAGGGAAAGAAATTATATTTAAAATTTAGAAGAAAGCCATTAAGAGAATGAAGCCAAATGTAGTGCAATGAAAGAAAGCCAAGTATGGAGCCGTCCTGGGCATGACGTTAAACTGCAACCAGGGGGGGAGGCCAAGAAGGCCAGATGGGGTCCAATAGCCTGATGAAGGACCATTTACTCCGAAACGTCGCGACGGGCCCCATCTTTGAAAAGCGCTCAAGAGGGAGGTTATTATTTATGATACAAAGGCGAACCTAACTGACTTACATTTGCACTGGCACTCAAAGACACGAAGCTCATTTATGCTCGTTTAAAGCCAATTACCGATGCTAATTAAGCACAATGCAAATTGTTATATATACAGTAAAATGCTCAACAGGAGAGAAAACACAATTTGAATGTTTATTTTGAGCCCAATTTTAGGGGGGGAGTGTTGAAGGTGCTTGGTGAACTCTGGGAGATGGACCAAGGAGTCGATGTGGCAGGCCCGTGCACCTCCCCACCGTACACTGTGCGGTGGGAATCCTGTTTCTTACCCTAACCAGCCAGTGCCGTCCTTCGGCTTCCCGTCTCTTGGAGGGAACCTCGTTACCTCAACCCAGGTCAGATGCCTTGTACTTACCTTAACCTCATTGGATGTGTGTGCGTTAACCCTAACCCCAACCCTAACCCTAACCCCAACCCCAACCCTAACCCTAGCCCTAACCCTAACCCTAACCCCAACCCTATGGATGTGGTATGTCTGAACCCTATTGTGTGGACTGTACATAACCCTAAAACTAGCCTAATTAGAACCCAAATTGTGGACTACAAATACTCACCTAGATACTTACCTGATTGGATGTTGGGATGGGACCTATGCTACTTACCTGTACTTACCTCGAACCTGGAGATGACCGACCCTGGCCCAAATTGGATGGGTGGATGACTAACTCCAATATAGAGTAGTTCACTGTGATAGGTGGCATGGTACCCAGATCTGCGTAAAACCTGGAATAGGTGGCAAGACTATGGACCTGCGTAAAACCTGATAAATTATGGGGGGGGAGTGTTAGTGTGGGTACATACTTTGGAGGAGATGGGAGTCAGGAAAAGGACATAGCTGGGGGTGTTGGATGGAAACGGACGGCGAAAGCAACAGATGGGGGAAAGATAAGGGGGTGCCATAGGGAAAGAAATTATATTTAAAATTTAGAAGAAAGCCATTAAGAGAATGAAGCCAAATGTAGTGCAATGAAAGAAAGCCAAGTATGGAGCCGTCCTGGGCATGACGTTAAACTGCAACCAGGGGGGGAGGCCAAGAAGGCCAGATGGGGTCCAATAGCCTGATGAAGGACCATTTACTCCGAAACGTCGCGACGGGCCCCATCTTTGAAAAGCGCTCAAGAGGGAGGTTATTATTTATGATACAAAGGCGAACCTAACTGACTTACATTTGCACTGGCACTCAAAGACACGAAGCTCATTTATGCTCGTTTAAAGCCAATTACCGATGCTAATTAAGCACAATGCAAATTGTTATATATACAGTAAAATGCTCAACAGGAGAGAAAACACAATTTGAATGTTTATTTTGAGCCCAATTTTAGGGGGGGAGTGTTGAAGGTGCTTGGTGAACTCTGGGAGATGGACCAAGGAGTCGATGTGGCAGGCCCGTGCACCTCCCCACCGTACACTGTGCGGTGGGAATCCTGTTTCTTACCCTAACCAGCCAGTGCCGTCCTTCGGCTTCCCGTCTCTTGGAGGGAACCTCGTTACCTCAACCCAGGTCAGATGCCTTGTACTTACCTTAACCTCATTGGATGTGTGTGCGTTAACCCTAACCCCAACCCTAACCCTAACCCCAACCCCAACCCTAACCCTAGCCCTAACCCTAACCCTAACCCCAACCCTATGGATGTGGTATGTCTGAACCCTATTGTGTGGACTGTACATAACCCTAAAACTAGCCTAATTAGAACCCAAATTGTGGACTACAAATACTCACCTAGATACTTACCTGATTGGATGTTGGGATGGGACCTATGCTACTTACCTGTACTTACCTCGAACCTGGAGATGACCGACCCTGGCCCAAATTGGATGGGTGGATGACTAACTCCAATATAGAGTAGTTCACTGTGATAGGTGGCATGGTACCCAGATCTGCGTAAAACCTGGAATAGGTGGCAAGACTATGGACCTGCGTAAAACCTGATAAATTATGGGGGGGGAGTGTTAGTGTGGGTACATACTTTGGAGGAGATGGGAGTCAGGAAAAGGACATAGCTGGGGGTGTTGGATGGAAACGGACGGCGAAAGCAACAGATGGGGGAAAGATAAGGGGGTGCCATAGGGAAAGAAATTATATTTAAAATTTAGAAGAAAGCCATTAAGAGAATGAAGCCAAATGTAGTGCAATGAAAGAAAGCCAAGTATGGAGCCGTCCTGGGCATGACGTTAAACTGCAACCAGGGGGGGAGGCCAAGAAGGCCAGATGGGGTCCAATAGCCTGATGAAGGACCATTTACTCCGAAACGTCGCGACGGGCCCCATCTTTGAAAAGCGCTCAAGAGGGAGGTTATTATTTATGATACAAAGGCGAACCTAACTGACTTACATTTGCACTGGCACTCAAAGACACGAAGCTCATTTATGCTCGTTTAAAGCCAATTACCGATGCTAATTAAGCACAATGCAAATTGTTATATATACAGTAAAATGCTCAACAGGAGAGAAAACACAATTTGAATGTTTATTTTGAGCCCAATTTTAGGGGGGGAGTGTTGAAGGTGCTTGGTGAACTCTGGGAGATGGACCAAGGAGTCGATGTGGCAGGCCCGTGCACCTCCCCACCGTACACTGTGCGGTGGGAATCCTGTTTCTTACCCTAACCAGCCAGTGCCGTCCTTCGGCTTCCCGTCTCTTGGAGGGAACCTCGTTACCTCAACCCAGGTCAGATGCCTTGTACTTACCTTAACCTCATTGGATGTGTGTGCGTTAACCCTAACCCCAACCCTAACCCTAACCCCAACCCCAACCCTAACCCTAGCCCTAACCCTAACCCTAACCCCAACCCTATGGATGTGGTATGTCTGAACCCTATTGTGTGGACTGTACATAACCCTAAAACTAGCCTAATTAGAACCCAAATTGTGGACTACAAATACTCACCTAGATACTTACCTGATTGGATGTTGGGATGGGACCTATGCTACTTACCTGTACTTACCTCGAACCTGGAGATGACCGACCCTGGCCCAAATTGGATGGGTGGATGACTAACTCCAATATAGAGTAGTTCACTGTGATAGGTGGCATGGTACCCAGATCTGCGTAAAACCTGGAATAGGTGGCAAGACTATGGACCTGCGTAAAACCTGATAAATTATGGGGGGGGAGTGTTAGTGTGGGTACATACTTTGGAGGAGATGGGAGTCAGGAAAAGGACATAGCTGGGGGTGTTGGATGGAAACGGACGGCGAAAGCAACAGATGGGGGAAAGATAAGGGGGTGCCATAGGGAAAGAAATTATATTTAAAATTTAGAAGAAAGCCATTAAGAGAATGAAGCCAAATGTAGTGCAATGAAAGAAAGCCAAGTATGGAGCCGTCCTGGGCATGACGTTAAACTGCAACCAGGGGGGGAGGCCAAGAAGGCCAGATGGGGTCCAATAGCCTGATGAAGGACCATTTACTCCGAAACGTCGCGACGGGCCCCATCTTTGAAAAGCGCTCAAGAGGGAGGTTATTATTTATGATACAAAGGCGAACCTAACTGACTTACATTTGCACTGGCACTCAAAGACACGAAGCTCATTTATGCTCGTTTAAAGCCAATTACCGATGCTAATTAAGCACAATGCAAATTGTTATATATACAGTAAAATGCTCAACAGGAGAGAAAACACAATTTGAATGTTTATTTTGAGCCCAATTTTAGGGGGGGAGTGTTGAAGGTGCTTGGTGAACTCTGGGAGATGGACCAAGGAGTCGATGTGGCAGGCCCGTGCACCTCCCCACCGTACACTGTGCGGTGGGAATCCTGTTTCTTACCCTAACCAGCCAGTGCCGTCCTTCGGCTTCCCGTCTCTTGGAGGGAACCTCGTTACCTCAACCCAGGTCAGATGCCTTGTACTTACCTTAACCTCATTGGATGTGTGTGCGTTAACCCTAACCCCAACCCTAACCCTAACCCCAACCCCAACCCTAACCCTAGCCCTAACCCTAACCCTAACCCCAACCCTATGGATGTGGTATGTCTGAACCCTATTGTGTGGACTGTACATAACCCTAAAACTAGCCTAATTAGAACCCAAATTGTGGACTACAAATACTCACCTAGATACTTACCTGATTGGATGTTGGGATGGGACCTATGCTACTTACCTGTACTTACCTCGAACCTGGAGATGACCGACCCTGGCCCAAATTGGATGGGTGGATGACTAACTCCAATATAGAGTAGTTCACTGTGATAGGTGGCATGGTACCCAGATCTGCGTAAAACCTGGAATAGGTGGCAAGACTATGGACCTGCGTAAAACCTGATAAATTATGGGGGGGGAGTGTTAGTGTGGGTACATACTTTGGAGGAGATGGGAGTCAGGAAAAGGACATAGCTGGGGGTGTTGGATGGAAACGGACGGCGAAAGCAACAGATGGGGGAAAGATAAGGGGGTGCCATAGGGAAAGAAATTATATTTAAAATTTAGAAGAAAGCCATTAAGAGAATGAAGCCAAATGTAGTGCAATGAAAGAAAGCCAAGTATGGAGCCGTCCTGGGCATGACGTTAAACTGCAACCAGGGGGGGAGGCCAAGAAGGCCAGATGGGGTCCAATAGCCTGATGAAGGACCATTTACTCCGAAACGTCGCGACGGGCCCCATCTTTGAAAAGCGCTCAAGAGGGAGGTTATTATTTATGATACAAAGGCGAACCTAACTGACTTACATTTGCACTGGCACTCAAAGACACGAAGCTCATTTATGCTCGTTTAAAGCCAATTACCGATGCTAATTAAGCACAATGCAAATTGTTATATATACAGTAAAATGCTCAACAGGAGAGAAAACACAATTTGAATGTTTATTTTGAGCCCAATTTTAGGGGGGGAGTGTTGAAGGTGCTTGGTGAACTCTGGGAGATGGACCAAGGAGTCGATGTGGCAGGCCCGTGCACCTCCCCACCGTACACTGTGCGGTGGGAATCCTGTTTCTTACCCTAACCAGCCAGTGCCGTCCTTCGGCTTCCCGTCTCTTGGAGGGAACCTCGTTACCTCAACCCAGGTCAGATGCCTTGTACTTACCTTAACCTCATTGGATGTGTGTGCGTTAACCCTAACCCCAACCCTAACCCTAACCCCAACCCCAACCCTAACCCTAGCCCTAACCCTAACCCTAACCCCAACCCTATGGATGTGGTATGTCTGAACCCTATTGTGTGGACTGTACATAACCCTAAAACTAGCCTAATTAGAACCCAAATTGTGGACTACAAATACTCACCTAGATACTTACCTGATTGGATGTTGGGATGGGACCTATGCTACTTACCTGTACTTACCTCGAACCTGGAGATGACCGACCCTGGCCCAAATTGGATGGGTGGATGACTAACTCCAATATAGAGTAGTTCACTGTGATAGGTGGCATGGTACCCAGATCTGCGTAAAACCTGGAATAGGTGGCAAGACTATGGACCTGCGTAAAACCTGATAAATTATGGGGGGGGAGTGTTAGTGTGGGTACATACTTTGGAGGAGATGGGAGTCAGGAAAAGGACATAGCTGGGGGTGTTGGATGGAAACGGACGGCGAAAGCAACAGATGGGGGAAAGATAAGGGGGTGCCATAGGGAAAGAAATTATATTTAAAATTTAGAAGAAAGCCATTAAGAGAATGAAGCCAAATGTAGTGCAATGAAAGAAAGCCAAGTATGGAGCCGTCCTGGGCATGACGTTAAACTGCAACCAGGGGGGGAGGCCAAGAAGGCCAGATGGGGTCCAATAGCCTGATGAAGGACCATTTACTCCGAAACGTCGCGACGGGCCCCATCTTTGAAAAGCGCTCAAGAGGGAGGTTATTATTTATGATACAAAGGCGAACCTAACTGACTTACATTTGCACTGGCACTCAAAGACACGAAGCTCATTTATGCTCGTTTAAAGCCAATTACCGATGCTAATTAAGCACAATGCAAATTGTTATATATACAGTAAAATGCTCAACAGGAGAGAAAACACAATTTGAATGTTTATTTTGAGCCCAATTTTAGGGGGGGAGTGTTGAAGGTGCTTGGTGAACTCTGGGAGATGGACCAAGGAGTCGATGTGGCAGGCCCGTGCACCTCCCCACCGTACACTGTGCGGTGGGAATCCTGTTTCTTACCCTAACCAGCCAGTGCCGTCCTTCGGCTTCCCGTCTCTTGGAGGGAACCTCGTTACCTCAACCCAGGTCAGATGCCTTGTACTTACCTTAACCTCATTGGATGTGTGTGCGTTAACCCTAACCCCAACCCTAACCCTAACCCCAACCCCAACCCTAACCCTAGCCCTAACCCTAACCCTAACCCCAACCCTATGGATGTGGTATGTCTGAACCCTATTGTGTGGACTGTACATAACCCTAAAACTAGCCTAATTAGAACCCAAATTGTGGACTACAAATACTCACCTAGATACTTACCTGATTGGATGTTGGGATGGGACCTATGCTACTTACCTGTACTTACCTCGAACCTGGAGATGACCGACCCTGGCCCAAATTGGATGGGTGGATGACTAACTCCAATATAGAGTAGTTCACTGTGATAGGTGGCATGGTACCCAGATCTGCGTAAAACCTGGAATAGGTGGCAAGACTATGGACCTGCGTAAAACCTGATAAATTATGGGGGGGGAGTGTTAGTGTGGGTACATACTTTGGAGGAGATGGGAGTCAGGAAAAGGACATAGCTGGGGGTGTTGGATGGAAACGGACGGCGAAAGCAACAGATGGGGGAAAGATAAGGGGGTGCCATAGGGAAAGAAATTATATTTAAAATTTAGAAGAAAGCCATTAAGAGAATGAAGCCAAATGTAGTGCAATGAAAGAAAGCCAAGTATGGAGCCGTCCTGGGCATGACGTTAAACTGCAACCAGGGGGGGAGGCCAAGAAGGCCAGATGGGGTCCAATAGCCTGATGAAGGACCATTTACTCCGAAACGTCGCGACGGGCCCCATCTTTGAAAAGCGCTCAAGAGGGAGGTTATTATTTATGATACAAAGGCGAACCTAACTGACTTACATTTGCACTGGCACTCAAAGACACGAAGCTCATTTATGCTCGTTTAAAGCCAATTACCGATGCTAATTAAGCACAATGCAAATTGTTATATATACAGTAAAATGCTCAACAGGAGAGAAAACACAATTTGAATGTTTATTTTGAGCCCAATTTTAGGGGGGGAGTGTTGAAGGTGCTTGGTGAACTCTGGGAGATGGACCAAGGAGTCGATGTGGCAGGCCCGTGCACCTCCCCACCGTACACTGTGCGGTGGGAATCCTGTTTCTTACCCTAACCAGCCAGTGCCGTCCTTCGGCTTCCCGTCTCTTGGAGGGAACCTCGTTACCTCAACCCAGGTCAGATGCCTTGTACTTACCTTAACCTCATTGGATGTGTGTGCGTTAACCCTAACCCCAACCCTAACCCTAACCCCAACCCCAACCCTAACCCTAGCCCTAACCCTAACCCTAACCCCAACCCTATGGATGTGGTATGTCTGAACCCTATTGTGTGGACTGTACATAACCCTAAAACTAGCCTAATTAGAACCCAAATTGTGGACTACAAATACTCACCTAGATACTTACCTGATTGGATGTTGGGATGGGACCTATGCTACTTACCTGTACTTACCTCGAACCTGGAGATGACCGACCCTGGCCCAAATTGGATGGGTGGATGACTAACTCCAATATAGAGTAGTTCACTGTGATAGGTGGCATGGTACCCAGATCTGCGTAAAACCTGGAATAGGTGGCAAGACTATGGACCTGCGTAAAACCTGATAAATTATGGGGGGGGAGTGTTAGTGTGGGTACATACTTTGGAGGAGATGGGAGTCAGGAAAAGGACATAGCTGGGGGTGTTGGATGGAAACGGACGGCGAAAGCAACAGATGGGGGAAAGATAAGGGGGTGCCATAGGGAAAGAAATTATATTTAAAATTTAGAAGAAAGCCATTAAGAGAATGAAGCCAAATGTAGTGCAATGAAAGAAAGCCAAGTATGGAGCCGTCCTGGGCATGACGTTAAACTGCAACCAGGGGGGGAGGCCAAGAAGGCCAGATGGGGTCCAATAGCCTGATGAAGGACCATTTACTCCGAAACGTCGCGACGGGCCCCATCTTTGAAAAGCGCTCAAGAGGGAGGTTATTATTTATGATACAAAGGCGAACCTAACTGACTTACATTTGCACTGGCACTCAAAGACACGAAGCTCATTTATGCTCGTTTAAAGCCAATTACCGATGCTAATTAAGCACAATGCAAATTGTTATATATACAGTAAAATGCTCAACAGGAGAGAAAACACAATTTGAATGTTTATTTTGAGCCCAATTTTAGGGGGGGAGTGTTGAAGGTGCTTGGTGAACTCTGGGAGATGGACCAAGGAGTCGATGTGGCAGGCCCGTGCACCTCCCCACCGTACACTGTGCGGTGGGAATCCTGTTTCTTACCCTAACCAGCCAGTGCCGTCCTTCGGCTTCCCGTCTCTTGGAGGGAACCTCGTTACCTCAACCCAGGTCAGATGCCTTGTACTTACCTTAACCTCATTGGATGTGTGTGCGTTAACCCTAACCCCAACCCTAACCCTAACCCCAACCCCAACCCTAACCCTAGCCCTAACCCTAACCCTAACCCCAACCCTATGGATGTGGTATGTCTGAACCCTATTGTGTGGACTGTACATAACCCTAAAACTAGCCTAATTAGAACCCAAATTGTGGACTACAAATACTCACCTAGATACTTACCTGATTGGATGTTGGGATGGGACCTATGCTACTTACCTGTACTTACCTCGAACCTGGAGATGACCGACCCTGGCCCAAATTGGATGGGTGGATGACTAACTCCAATATAGAGTAGTTCACTGTGATAGGTGGCATGGTACCCAGATCTGCGTAAAACCTGGAATAGGTGGCAAGACTATGGACCTGCGTAAAACCTGATAAATTATGGGGGGGGAGTGTTAGTGTGGGTACATACTTTGGAGGAGATGGGAGTCAGGAAAAGGACATAGCTGGGGGTGTTGGATGGAAACGGACGGCGAAAGCAACAGATGGGGGAAAGATAAGGGGGTGCCATAGGGAAAGAAATTATATTTAAAATTTAGAAGAAAGCCATTAAGAGAATGAAGCCAAATGTAGTGCAATGAAAGAAAGCCAAGTATGGAGCCGTCCTGGGCATGACGTTAAACTGCAACCAGGGGGGGAGGCCAAGAAGGCCAGATGGGGTCCAATAGCCTGATGAAGGACCATTTACTCCGAAACGTCGCGACGGGCCCCATCTTTGAAAAGCGCTCAAGAGGGAGGTTATTATTTATGATACAAAGGCGAACCTAACTGACTTACATTTGCACTGGCACTCAAAGACACGAAGCTCATTTATGCTCGTTTAAAGCCAATTACCGATGCTAATTAAGCACAATGCAAATTGTTATATATACAGTAAAATGCTCAACAGGAGAGAAAACACAATTTGAATGTTTATTTTGAGCCCAATTTTAGGGGGGGAGTGTTGAAGGTGCTTGGTGAACTCTGGGAGATGGACCAAGGAGTCGATGTGGCAGGCCCGTGCACCTCCCCACCGTACACTGTGCGGTGGGAATCCTGTTTCTTACCCTAACCAGCCAGTGCCGTCCTTCGGCTTCCCGTCTCTTGGAGGGAACCTCGTTACCTCAACCCAGGTCAGATGCCTTGTACTTACCTTAACCTCATTGGATGTGTGTGCGTTAACCCTAACCCCAACCCTAACCCTAACCCCAACCCCAACCCTAACCCTAGCCCTAACCCTAACCCTAACCCCAACCCTATGGATGTGGTATGTCTGAACCCTATTGTGTGGACTGTACATAACCCTAAAACTAGCCTAATTAGAACCCAAATTGTGGACTACAAATACTCACCTAGATACTTACCTGATTGGATGTTGGGATGGGACCTATGCTACTTACCTGTACTTACCTCGAACCTGGAGATGACCGACCCTGGCCCAAATTGGATGGGTGGATGACTAACTCCAATATAGAGTAGTTCACTGTGATAGGTGGCATGGTACCCAGATCTGCGTAAAACCTGGAATAGGTGGCAAGACTATGGACCTGCGTAAAACCTGATAAATTATGGGGGGGGAGTGTTAGTGTGGGTACATACTTTGGAGGAGATGGGAGTCAGGAAAAGGACATAGCTGGGGGTGTTGGATGGAAACGGACGGCGAAAGCAACAGATGGGGGAAAGATAAGGGGGTGCCATAGGGAAAGAAATTATATTTAAAATTTAGAAGAAAGCCATTAAGAGAATGAAGCCAAATGTAGTGCAATGAAAGAAAGCCAAGTATGGAGCCGTCCTGGGCATGACGTTAAACTGCAACCAGGGGGGGAGGCCAAGAAGGCCAGATGGGGTCCAATAGCCTGATGAAGGACCATTTACTCCGAAACGTCGCGACGGGCCCCATCTTTGAAAAGCGCTCAAGAGGGAGGTTATTATTTATGATACAAAGGCGAACCTAACTGACTTACATTTGCACTGGCACTCAAAGACACGAAGCTCATTTATGCTCGTTTAAAGCCAATTACCGATGCTAATTAAGCACAATGCAAATTGTTATATATACAGTAAAATGCTCAACAGGAGAGAAAACACAATTTGAATGTTTATTTTGAGCCCAATTTTAGGGGGGGAGTGTTGAAGGTGCTTGGTGAACTCTGGGAGATGGACCAAGGAGTCGATGTGGCAGGCCCGTGCACCTCCCCACCGTACACTGTGCGGTGGGAATCCTGTTTCTTACCCTAACCAGCCAGTGCCGTCCTTCGGCTTCCCGTCTCTTGGAGGGAACCTCGTTACCTCAACCCAGGTCAGATGCCTTGTACTTACCTTAACCTCATTGGATGTGTGTGCGTTAACCCTAACCCCAACCCTAACCCTAACCCCAACCCCAACCCTAACCCTAGCCCTAACCCTAACCCTAACCCCAACCCTATGGATGTGGTATGTCTGAACCCTATTGTGTGGACTGTACATAACCCTAAAACTAGCCTAATTAGAACCCAAATTGTGGACTACAAATACTCACCTAGATACTTACCTGATTGGATGTTGGGATGGGACCTATGCTACTTACCTGTACTTACCTCGAACCTGGAGATGACCGACCCTGGCCCAAATTGGATGGGTGGATGACTAACTCCAATATAGAGTAGTTCACTGTGATAGGTGGCATGGTACCCAGATCTGCGTAAAACCTGGAATAGGTGGCAAGACTATGGACCTGCGTAAAACCTGATAAATTATGGGGGGGGAGTGTTAGTGTGGGTACATACTTTGGAGGAGATGGGAGTCAGGAAAAGGACATAGCTGGGGGTGTTGGATGGAAACGGACGGCGAAAGCAACAGATGGGGGAAAGATAAGGGGGTGCCATAGGGAAAGAAATTATATTTAAAATTTAGAAGAAAGCCATTAAGAGAATGAAGCCAAATGTAGTGCAATGAAAGAAAGCCAAGTATGGAGCCGTCCTGGGCATGACGTTAAACTGCAACCAGGGGGGGAGGCCAAGAAGGCCAGATGGGGTCCAATAGCCTGATGAAGGACCATTTACTCCGAAACGTCGCGACGGGCCCCATCTTTGAAAAGCGCTCAAGAGGGAGGTTATTATTTATGATACAAAGGCGAACCTAACTGACTTACATTTGCACTGGCACTCAAAGACACGAAGCTCATTTATGCTCGTTTAAAGCCAATTACCGATGCTAATTAAGCACAATGCAAATTGTTATATATACAGTAAAATGCTCAACAGGAGAGAAAACACAATTTGAATGTTTATTTTGAGCCCAATTTTAGGGGGGGAGTGTTGAAGGTGCTTGGTGAACTCTGGGAGATGGACCAAGGAGTCGATGTGGCAGGCCCGTGCACCTCCCCACCGTACACTGTGCGGTGGGAATCCTGTTTCTTACCCTAACCAGCCAGTGCCGTCCTTCGGCTTCCCGTCTCTTGGAGGGAACCTCGTTACCTCAACCCAGGTCAGATGCCTTGTACTTACCTTAACCTCATTGGATGTGTGTGCGTTAACCCTAACCCCAACCCTAACCCTAACCCCAACCCCAACCCTAACCCTAGCCCTAACCCTAACCCTAACCCCAACCCTATGGATGTGGTATGTCTGAACCCTATTGTGTGGACTGTACATAACCCTAAAACTAGCCTAATTAGAACCCAAATTGTGGACTACAAATACTCACCTAGATACTTACCTGATTGGATGTTGGGATGGGACCTATGCTACTTACCTGTACTTACCTCGAACCTGGAGATGACCGACCCTGGCCCAAATTGGATGGGTGGATGACTAACTCCAATATAGAGTAGTTCACTGTGATAGGTGGCATGGTACCCAGATCTGCGTAAAACCTGGAATAGGTGGCAAGACTATGGACCTGCGTAAAACCTGATAAATTATGGGGGGGGAGTGTTAGTGTGGGTACATACTTTGGAGGAGATGGGAGTCAGGAAAAGGACATAGCTGGGGGTGTTGGATGGAAACGGACGGCGAAAGCAACAGATGGGGGAAAGATAAGGGGGTGCCATAGGGAAAGAAATTATATTTAAAATTTAGAAGAAAGCCATTAAGAGAATGAAGCCAAATGTAGTGCAATGAAAGAAAGCCAAGTATGGAGCCGTCCTGGGCATGACGTTAAACTGCAACCAGGGGGGGAGGCCAAGAAGGCCAGATGGGGTCCAATAGCCTGATGAAGGACCATTTACTCCGAAACGTCGCGACGGGCCCCATCTTTGAAAAGCGCTCAAGAGGGAGGTTATTATTTATGATACAAAGGCGAACCTAACTGACTTACATTTGCACTGGCACTCAAAGACACGAAGCTCATTTATGCTCGTTTAAAGCCAATTACCGATGCTAATTAAGCACAATGCAAATTGTTATATATACAGTAAAATGCTCAACAGGAGAGAAAACACAATTTGAATGTTTATTTTGAGCCCAATTTTAGGGGGGGAGTGTTGAAGGTGCTTGGTGAACTCTGGGAGATGGACCAAGGAGTCGATGTGGCAGGCCCGTGCACCTCCCCACCGTACACTGTGCGGTGGGAATCCTGTTTCTTACCCTAACCAGCCAGTGCCGTCCTTCGGCTTCCCGTCTCTTGGAGGGAACCTCGTTACCTCAACCCAGGTCAGATGCCTTGTACTTACCTTAACCTCATTGGATGTGTGTGCGTTAACCCTAACCCCAACCCTAACCCTAACCCCAACCCCAACCCTAACCCTAGCCCTAACCCTAACCCTAACCCCAACCCTATGGATGTGGTATGTCTGAACCCTATTGTGTGGACTGTACATAACCCTAAAACTAGCCTAATTAGAACCCAAATTGTGGACTACAAATACTCACCTAGATACTTACCTGATTGGATGTTGGGATGGGACCTATGCTACTTACCTGTACTTACCTCGAACCTGGAGATGACCGACCCTGGCCCAAATTGGATGGGTGGATGACTAACTCCAATATAGAGTAGTTCACTGTGATAGGTGGCATGGTACCCAGATCTGCGTAAAACCTGGAATAGGTGGCAAGACTATGGACCTGCGTAAAACCTGATAAATTATGGGGGGGGAGTGTTAGTGTGGGTACATACTTTGGAGGAGATGGGAGTCAGGAAAAGGACATAGCTGGGGGTGTTGGATGGAAACGGACGGCGAAAGCAACAGATGGGGGAAAGATAAGGGGGTGCCATAGGGAAAGAAATTATATTTAAAATTTAGAAGAAAGCCATTAAGAGAATGAAGCCAAATGTAGTGCAATGAAAGAAAGCCAAGTATGGAGCCGTCCTGGGCATGACGTTAAACTGCAACCAGGGGGGGAGGCCAAGAAGGCCAGATGGGGTCCAATAGCCTGATGAAGGACCATTTACTCCGAAACGTCGCGACGGGCCCCATCTTTGAAAAGCGCTCAAGAGGGAGGTTATTATTTATGATACAAAGGCGAACCTAACTGACTTACATTTGCACTGGCACTCAAAGACACGAAGCTCATTTATGCTCGTTTAAAGCCAATTACCGATGCTAATTAAGCACAATGCAAATTGTTATATATACAGTAAAATGCTCAACAGGAGAGAAAACACAATTTGAATGTTTATTTTGAGCCCAATTTTAGGGGGGGAGTGTTGAAGGTGCTTGGTGAACTCTGGGAGATGGACCAAGGAGTCGATGTGGCAGGCCCGTGCACCTCCCCACCGTACACTGTGCGGTGGGAATCCTGTTTCTTACCCTAACCAGCCAGTGCCGTCCTTCGGCTTCCCGTCTCTTGGAGGGAACCTCGTTACCTCAACCCAGGTCAGATGCCTTGTACTTACCTTAACCTCATTGGATGTGTGTGCGTTAACCCTAACCCCAACCCTAACCCTAACCCCAACCCCAACCCTAACCCTAGCCCTAACCCTAACCCTAACCCCAACCCTATGGATGTGGTATGTCTGAACCCTATTGTGTGGACTGTACATAACCCTAAAACTAGCCTAATTAGAACCCAAATTGTGGACTACAAATACTCACCTAGATACTTACCTGATTGGATGTTGGGATGGGACCTATGCTACTTACCTGTACTTACCTCGAACCTGGAGATGACCGACCCTGGCCCAAATTGGATGGGTGGATGACTAACTCCAATATAGAGTAGTTCACTGTGATAGGTGGCATGGTACCCAGATCTGCGTAAAACCTGGAATAGGTGGCAAGACTATGGACCTGCGTAAAACCTGATAAATTATGGGGGGGGAGTGTTAGTGTGGGTACATACTTTGGAGGAGATGGGAGTCAGGAAAAGGACATAGCTGGGGGTGTTGGATGGAAACGGACGGCGAAAGCAACAGATGGGGGAAAGATAAGGGGGTGCCATAGGGAAAGAAAT